>NC_090737.1:140858736-140866236 GCF_036898095.1 Palaemon carinicauda
AGATTGTTTAATATGAGTTTTATGTTGTCAATGGTACCAGTAGATCGGGTTTGTGCATGTATTGTACCACTATATAAGGGTAAGGGAGATGTGCATGAGTATTGTAATTCAAGAGGTATTAGTTTGTTAAGCGTAGTTGGAAAAGTGTATGGTAGAGTAATGATTAATAGGATCAAGGATAAAACAGAGAATGCAATCTTAGAAATACAGGGTGGTTTTAGAACAGGTAGGGGTTGTATGAATCAGATTTTTACAGTAAGGCAGATATGCGAGAAATATTTAGCAAAAGGTAAGGAGGTGTATGTTGCGTTTATGGATCTGGAGAAAGCGTATGATAGAGTTGACAGGGAAGCAATGTGGAATGGGATGAGGTTATATGGAGTTGGTGGAAAGTTGTTGCAAGCAGTGAAAAGTTTCTACAAAGGTAGTAAAGCATGTGATAGGATAGGAAATGAAGTGAGTGATTGGTTTCCGGTGAGAGTGGGGCTGAGATAGGGATGTGTGATGTCACCATGGTTGTTTAACTTGTATGTTGATGGAGTGGTGAGAGAGGTGAATGCTCGAGTGCTTGGACGAGGATTAAAACTGGTAGACGAGAATGACCATGAATGGGAGGTAAATCAGTTGTTGTTTGCAGATGATACTGTACTGGTTGCAGACACAGAAGAGAAGCTTGGCCGATTAGTGACAGAATTTGGAAGAGTGTGTGAGAGAAGGAAGTTGAGAGTTAATGTTGGTAAGAGTAAGGTTATGAGATGTACGAGAAGGGAAGGTGGTGCAAGGTTGAATGTCATGTTGAATGGAGAGTTACTTGAGGAAGTGGATCAGTTTAAGTACTTGGGGTCTGTTGTTGCAGCAAATGGTGGAGTGGAAGCAGATGTACGTCAGAGAGCGAATAAAGGTTGCAAAGTGTTGGGGGCAGTTAAGGGAGTAGTAAAAACTAGAGGGTTGGGCATGAATATAAAATGAGTTCTATATGAGAAAGTGATTGTACCAACTGTGATGTATGGATCGGAGTTGTGGGAAATGAAAGTGACGGAGAGACAGAAATTGAATGTGTTTGAGATGAAGTGTCTAAGTAGTATGGCTGGTGTATCTCGAGTAGATAGGGTTAGGAACGAAGTGGTGAGAGTGAGAACGGGTGTAAGAAAGGAGTTAGCAGCTAGAGTGGATATGAATGTGTTGAGGTGGTTTGGCCATGTTGAGTGAATGGAAAATGGCTGTCTGCTAAAGAAGGTGATGAATGCAAGAGTTGATGGGAGAAGTACAAGAGGAAGGCCAAGGTTTGGGTGGATGGATGGAGTGAAGAAAGCTCTGGGTGATAGGAGGATAGATGTGAGAGAGGCAAGAGAGCGTGCTAGAAATAGGAATGAATGGCCAGCGATTGTGACGCAGTTACGGTAGGCCCTTCTGCTGCCTCCGATGCCTTAGATGACCGCGGAGGTAGCAGCAGTAGGGGATTCAGCATTATGAAGCTTCATCTGTGGTGGATCATGTGGGAGGGTGGGTTGTGGCACCCTAGCAGTACCAGCTGAACTCGGTTGAGTCCCTTGTTAGGCTGGAGGAACGTAGAGAGTAAAGGTCCCCTTTTTGTTTTTGTTTCTTTTGTTGATGTTGGCTACCCCCCAAAATTGGGGGAAGCGCCTTGGTATATATATATATATATATATATATATATATATATATATATATATATATATATATATATATATATATATATATACATATATATATATGACCCATGTAGACGGATAATGAGATGTCGGAATATGGGTTTTCTTCATTCAGTACAAAAGGTTCGTTCGTAAGTACACCGTACACAACTATCCTCTCAGGTGAGGGAATTGTCAACTCGAGCGCCCAAAGGCAACTAAACTCCCTTCGCTACCAAAATGCAATCTTTGCTATAACATGCTGAGATATAGGTTTTTGTGGAATACTCATGAATATTGAGTTCATATACCTTGATGTACAACACACATCTATATACATGAATTAGGACATTACTCCCCTCCAAACTCCTCAGTCCGGGAGGAGGTATGCTCTTGTCCTCACTAGTCTATGATATATGGAGGACACTCTGACCCATAATAGGCATTACATGTACTAAACTGAAATGCAACAAAAAATATATATAGAAATCACCCCAAAAACACATCTTCCACAAAAAGAATTTAAAAATGAAATATTGCATGTAAAAATGTACACAATACAATATGAATAATTCCACTCATTTCTTCTTAAGACCTCTGCAACTAAAACAAAGAATACCCAAAGTAAAAAAAAAAAAAATCATAACATCTATACAAAATATATCAAAGATGTATTTCACATTTGTTGTTTATTTGACAGTATGTTATTTCTCTTTTATTTACATAAACTTCTGAGTACATTTTAAAATATATTTTTCTTGTTAAGCAGGAGGTTTAGGAGTTTATGTTTTGAGCTCCTTCTACATCTCATGAATCGTAATCACCAAATTATAATTGGATATTCAAATTTACTATTATTACTTTATTGTGGCTAAAGTATATGTTCAGAAAGTTAATTTGGCTGATTCATGGTAAATGTTTTCTTGACTAACCTTTTCAAACCTAAAGCTAAACACAAAATAACAAAGTTTAGCAGAGGCGACCATATAATGTCTTGAAGCAGAGGCGACGATATAACTGCTAAAACGCAGAAGAGGAGTTGTGACTCGAAGAACAGAACGACAGGACCTGTAGTTGAACCATCCTACACGTTTTTTGTGTATCAGCCGATCTGCTTACAGTCTTCATGGACCACAGAGCTTAATGGTATAATCAATATGAAGATTTACTAGTAAGAAGTTTGCCGAGGACAGCTGCCATTGACGATGAAGGCGAAATTCAACAAAAGTACCGAAGGATTTGGGAAGGGAAGGGGGACGGGCTTTTAGCAGTTTGGAGGTAAGAATTGAGTTACATTTATGCGTGTTTCATTCGATTTTCAAATTGCTTATATTTGAACTTAGTTCATTAACCTAACTTGCACGTCCTATAAAACATTACCTGATAGTTCGTAATATTTAGAAGGAACTTGATGATTGTCATTACACTGTTATTTTCTCGTGAACTTTGGCAAAACTTACCGAGGTTTAAGTATCACAGGTTAAGCTAACAAGTAACTCAGTTCTTTCATGCAATAACGTTCAAAAACTTCTAAAAACTTTAGACTGGGCTATTGAGCTTGCTTACATGATTGCTAAGTAGACTAAGCACTGGAAAAAACTTATAATAAATTTTAAGCTAGGCACTTAACCTAATAAGGAAATTTAAATTTGTATCAGGCTAGACTAAAACTTAGCTATCCTACTAAGCTAAATACTAAGAATAATGCAGTCTTTGCTATCAAACTTATTACATTTTTATATATTTAAATTAAGTAAAGACATTAAAGGATTACACCTTAGTCTAAACCATAGATGGCCATGGCCTTTATTACAGATATTTCATTGTAATTTTCAGCTTATGGAAAAATCCAGTGGTGACCATGTTGTGCTGGAGTGGTGTCTGGTGTAAGGTAATCTCTCCAAGAATAGCACGGTTTGGAAGGGTTACAGTGCACTAAGGACAAGGATTCCATCAAGCAAAGGGATTACATTTCATTTTCCTAAGTTATAAATTTTCTATTTCAGTTTGACCGTTGTAATTAAATATAAATTAAATTATTTCTTTAATTTACCCTGTCACAATTAAATTGTATATCATTGCATGATTCAAATAAAAAGTTTCTCCATAACATCAGTTTTACACAACGTTGTCAATAATCTCCCTCTGGTTGAGGGCAATACGGGCTTTTTGGCCAGAACAGGGGTAGGAATAGATATTCCTTCAGCCCTCGATTTTTACTTGTCTGGGTTTACGGCACAATTTCGCAACACAACTCACCACCACCGTTTCGCCATCACTTGCACTTCCAACTTTCAACCGGTGACCACTAGCCTTTTTCCCGAGAAAATCATTCATCTTCCCGCCCTTCTTTTATAGCATTAAATATAAGGTATTCACATCTACACATTCACCAACATTGCCTATCTTCAAGGCTGAGCTTTAATCCCGCAGCCACTTGCCATTCGGAAACTGCCCCGGCCCCAGTAACCAGGAATCATATAAATACATGAATAATATAGCATCCGCCTGACGGACCTCACCTGACGTATTTAACCTCTGATTGTTTTTAGGTTCACTGAGCAATGTTATACGTATTGCCACACTCAGCAAAATTACCACAACATTTTACGTATACATTAAGCATCAACATAAGAACACATTGTTGTCATCAAGTTTATTTAAAACACGTCAAAAGAAGAAATGAGGACTGTTCAAACAACAACAACAGCAAAGGAAAAAAAAAAATTCTACTCATCAACTCGAGGAATGTCATGTATGCTGGGGGTAAGGAGGAACACTTTTGAAATCTACCTCTTCTGGAACCACATGCATGTGTGCCTGATGATGTTCATACACTACGCTATTAATAATGCTTTGTATCACAACAGTGTTAGATTTAACCATCTTTACTTGGTACGGACCCAAATACGCTGGCTCTAGTTTGTATTTCCTAGGTTGTAATCGTTTCAAATACACACGATCACCCACAAATACTTTTACCGGTGCGGTTTTGAACCAACCATCATACTTTGAGCTGTGATTTTCATTAGCTCTTTTCAAAAACATTTCAGTGGTGTTCATTACTCTCCTCAATAGATTTAATAAATATACACGGTATTGCTCAGTTGAATAATTTGGCAATTGTTGCGAATTAATGAGTACCATATATGGTAAGACAGGATCCTCTGCATACACTAAAAAGAAGGGCGTGTCCCTGAGCGAAGTATTATATGCAATGTTCAAAGCTAGCTCAGCTGTAGGAAGCATGGCATACCAATGAAGGGGGTCATCAGCCACTAAGTAACGCTAAATTCGCACTACTTCCCTATTATGCGATTCTACTAAGCCATTTGCTGAAGGCGTACTGTATATGCGGTCACTGAAAAGTGTTCAATTTTCATCAAGTCTGTGACCAATTTCACCACCTTATTTATAAACTCGAGACCATTATCACTTATTAAAATTTTCGGGCAACATAACTTAATAATGACAGAGCACAGCGCCTGGGGTAATGAATTTGCCGATTTATCCAACATTGCGTAAGTATGAGTGTACCTAGTAAATGCATCCACAAATACACATATATACTTATGTTGTGTTAAGCCAGTAGGAAATGGTCCTACTACATCCATATGCACTCTATAAAATTTGATAGGAATCATAGGCCACTTCCTGGCTTCTGGTACAGTGTTTTTATGTTCTTTGAAACAGTTATAAGCATGACAACCTTTTATGTAATTCTCTATAGATTTTTCATTCCTAACCAAAAGTAGGATTCACGTGCTCTCATTAATGTTTTATCAATTTCTAAATGCCCTGCATACGGACTTGCATGTACAATGTGGATGGCTCGTTAAATTAAAGAGGGAGGAAGAACTACCCGTGCACGAAATTCCCCTCCCCTCTTCCCGTAAGCACAATATAAGATATCATTTTCTATAATGACGGATAACTCTCCGATTCCCCTTTAATCACTTCTCACACTCTTTCCATCCATTCTTTTTTCTGTCCCTTTCGGACTTCTTTTATGTCCAACCTCCCAAGTCAATCAAACCTGCATCATCAGGGCATTCATTCTGGACACCCCTGGTCATGTCCTCGGCCACCCACATATACTGTATTCATCTTCATCGCTCATCTCTCTCTCTCTCTCTCTCTCTCATATCTGCAACTCTCTCCCTCTTTCTTTCTCCACTACCGTATTCCGTTTGTTCCTCGGGAGAATTCACACCCCGTTCTCTATTTTCTCTATTTTGATGGGAGTCTTCAATATTTTCGTTACGTTCTTCGTTCCTCTTTTGTGCCCTAGTTGTTACTCCTATTACTGCATCTATAGAGAGAGCATCAGCTACCTTGTTAGCTTTACCTTCTATATGGTGAAAACCTTTATATTAAACTCTAACAATCTCTCAATCCATCTCGCTTGTCGAGAGGTCAAATAATTTTTATAATACAAATCACATAAGGGGCGATGATCACTTTGCAACTCAATCGACTGACCTAGTAAAAATAACCGATGCCTCTCTAGAACCCAGAGAATAGCCATAGCCTCTCGATCGAATGTACTATAAACCTTTTCTGCCTCTTTTAACGTCCGGGAAGCAAAACAAATGGGTCGCTCTCTGCCTTTATAATCACGTTGAGAAACTACGCCACCAATAGCTACGTTACTCGCATCTGTTGTCACTAAAAACGGGCAATCAAATCTAGGATATGCGAGTAATTAATTGCTAGTTAAGGTAGCCTTTAAATGGTTAAAGGCCCTTTTTCTTCCCCTCCCCAATTTATTACTTTTTGTTTCTTAAAAGCATCTATGGGTCTCACTATCTCTCCAAAACCTCTTATGAATTTACGGTAATACCCAGCAAGCCCTAAGAATCCAGCTACTTCCTTAGAGTTGCGTGGCCTGGGGAAATCTCTAATAGCCGCTACTTTACTGGGGCAGGGTTGGATACCTTCTGGGGTTATTATGTGACCTAAAAATTCTACCTGTTTACAGAAAAATTTTCACTTTGACAAATTTATTTTCATACCATTACGTCGCAATGTGGATGGCTCGTTAAATTAAAGAGGGAGGAAGAACTACCCGTGCACGAAATTCCCCTCCCCTCTTCCCGTAAGCACAATATAAGATATCATTTTCTATAATGACGGATAACTCTCCGATTCCCCTTTAATCACTGCTCACACTCTTTCCATCCATTCTTTTTTCTGTCCCTTTCGGACTTCTTTTATGTCCAACCTCCCAAGTCAATCAAACCTGCATCATCAGGGCATTCATTCTGGACACCCCTGGTCATGTCCTCGGCCACCCACATATACTGTATTCATCTTCATCGCTCATCTCTCTCTCTCTCTCTCTCTCTCTCTCTCATATCTGCAACTCTCTCCCTCTTTCTTTCTCCACTACCGTATTCCGTTTGTTCCTCGGGAGAATTCACACCCCGTTCTCTATTTTCTCTATTTTGATGGGAGTCTTCAATATTTTCGTTACGTTCTTCGTTCCTCTTTTGTGCCCTAGTTGTTACTCCTATTACTGCATCTATAGAGAGAGCATCAGCTACCTTGTTAGCTTTACCTTCTATATGGTGAAAACCTTTATATTAAACTCTAACAATCTCTCAATCCATCTCGCTTGTCGAGAGGTCAAATAATTTTTATAATACAAATCACATAAGGGGCGATGATCACTTTGCAACTCAATCGACTGACCTAGTAAAAATAACCGATGCCTCTCTAGAACCCAGAGAATAGCCATAGCCTCTCGATCGAATGTACTATAAACCTTTTCTGCCTCTTTTAACGTCCGGGAAGCAAAACAAATGGGTCGCTCTCTGCCTTTATAATCACGTTGAGAAACTACGCC
>NC_090737.1:140873736-140886236 GCF_036898095.1 Palaemon carinicauda
AAATTTATTGATGAAATTTAAAAACCTAGCAGCATGATCCTTTTGTTTAAAAGTAGCTAATGTATCATCTAGGTGGCATTTACAAAATGTAGGACATCGATCTAAAACTACTCTTCAAGATAACACATACAAATTCTGTCGAAGGTGGTCCAAGAGTGCTACCCATATCCATACCATCAAGTTTTTTAAACAACTTGCCATCAAAAATAAAATGAGTGTTAATCACTTTAAGTTTAAGTAATTTTTTAAAATCAAACTTGGTAAAACCGTGATAGCAGTCGTCTGGATAAATAAGAAGTTTGTTTAAAATTATATCAATGGTTTCTTGTAAGGGCACGTTCGTAAATAAAGATTCAACATCATAGCTAACCATTTAGTTACACCTGTTTTGAGTGGTGATTTTAGTTATCAGAGAAGACGAATTCTGCAGCGTATATTCATTTGAGGTAAGTGGTTGTAAAAGAGGAACAGGAAATTTCGCAATATGAAAATTAGGTGAATTAGCAGCTTAAATAGGTCTGAGTGGAAATTTTTCTGTGTGGATCTCAGGTAAATCATACAGTATACCATAAGAGGAACCAAAGGAAAATAGATCTAAGTATACCTGTTCAAAAAAGGGATTTTGACATAGGAGAAATCTATTTTTGTGTGAGATAGCCAAGTCGTCCTGATGGACCCGCCCTTTACTTTTCATCCCGTTCCAATTCTCAGTGTGAGGTCATGCGTCGTGTGATGGCTGCTGCTAGCCTTGGCCAAGGGTTAAGTGCAATTACTTAGCCTAAGCCAAGAGTGGTTAAAACAGGCATGCAAAAAAGCAAAAGTTTAACCTATAATCCTACCGCAGCTGTAAATGAATATGTTTAACACATTCTTACAAGACTAGTTAAGAATTTTATAGACATTCCCAAACAACTTTGAGACATGAGCTTCCGGCTTTGGCCATGCGACGGCTTTGGCCAAATAACGGACGCGGCTCTAAGAATATTGCCACTGGGAAAATTGCTACTGGGAAAATTGCCACCGGAAATATTGCCACTGGGAAAATTGCCCACCTAGAAATATTGCCACACGGAAAATTGCCACTATAATGGTTTTCCAAATAGTTTTCCAAGCCACCATTATTTAGGAAATTTCTCATTATCGATTTTTTCATAGAATATCACAACAACGAATTTTAGTATTTAGAATTCAGTATTTCTACAAACTTCAGCCCATAATGGTGTCCATCATTAAGAGTGAACGTGGCAGTGATATGCTTCTTGATGAACAGCAGTTTTTGTACCATAAACATGGAACAAATAAGGACCCTACAGTTACATACCGGGTGTGTAGTCAACAACAACAAAAAAAATAGTTGAATTAGGTTTTAAACAAGAATACCACAACAACAATGAATTTTCTTTAAAAATGAGACATTTTTCTGCCCTTGCGTTTGTGCCAACCTAAGATGTTATTTGGGTTTTGGAATAACTATCAGATGATGATGCCATACCACAGGAACTTCTCACCTATTTGGAGTCATCATACGTAGGAATTGAGAGAGAGACAAGGAATTACAGACGAATAGTTACAGGTACATTTCCGATAAGTTTCTGGAATGTCTATAGCCGTGGAGTTAATTATTCACCCCGAACAAATAACAACGTTGAGGCGTTTCATAATTCGCTTAATAATTCAGTTAGGTATGCCCACCCCAATATCTGGAGACTAACTGATGCACTTAAAGATGAAGAACGCTAAGCAACAGTTAAGAGAATTCATTTTGATGAGATTAAGTACAAAGATTTAAAAGCCAGAATAAAGAACACCGTCTTAAACTACAGCAGTTATGATGATAAAATTATTCTTTTACATTCAATTGCATATAACATGCATGTTTTTTTAAATAAACAAGTTTGTTCTATCTTATGTATTCTTTCTTCTATATCTTTCCTTAATGTAATTATAAGTTACATAAAGTTTCTCAAACCATAATAAATGGAAATAAGTAATTTTTTGCAGTGGTAATTGTCTGGGTGGCAATATTCCTAAGTGGGCAATTTTCCTAGTAGCAATATCCCTGGTTGCAATTTTCTTAGTGGTAATTTTCTCAGTGGCAATATTCCACGCACGAACGGACGCATAGCACAAAAACAAAAGTGGGGAGATGCGAAATTCTCCACCAAAAAAGGATAAGGTACGCAACTTAACTGATGAGGTAAAAACAGAAGGATCCACAATCTCAAAAACGCTAAAAAAATTTGAAACCACAAGCAGAAAACTCCCAAAGCGATCTATCAAGATGGTGCTGCAAGAAGAAATGGCGAACCAGCAAACATGTTTACAGCACACTGGGATCAGAGTTGTAATGGCTCTCTTACGTTAAAAGCTGCTTATATCAATGGGGAAAAGTAGTTGCCTAAATCTTTGAAAAAGAAGTTCAAATAGCATAAATAACTGGCTGTATTTTGGAAGATAGTTGAGCCTGCAAGAGTCCAAACTTAATGATAGAAGAAACTCCTCTCTCCTAGACAAAACATAGTTAGAATAATTAAAAACTACTTTCTTAGGATTAATAAAATTTGGAACATTAATACCGAGATTGTTTAACTTTCTATCATGAGTTGGCTTCTGTTTATCTCTGCTAGTATTAGAGTTGTTACTAATTGAAGAATAGGCTCCTCTACTAAACTGCCAATTATCCTCTGCCCCCCCTCCGCATCGCTTACGCCGGCAAATTTTGAATTTCTTTCTGAGTGCTCTAATTCAGAAGGTCAATCAGTTCTCTGGTCTAGACAAGACAGGTTGGTCTCCTAAGACAATTTTGTTATTTTTTGTGTATTTCATTTTTAAGATACTTTTATTTTAGTTATCTTCATTTTATTTCCTGATTATACTTATCTCTGTGTATATAACTTTAATTTTAAACTGTTTTCACCGAGGTTTCCTCACAATATTTTATGTCTTTTTTAAGTCTTGATAATGGGATGAGTCCCGAAACGTCGGCATTAATAAACATGAGATATGTTGTCCAGACTCTTCGTTCCCCTATTTATTTCATATATATAAATATATATATATATATATATATATATATATATATATATATATATATATATATATATATATATATATATATATATATACATATATATATATATATATATAGAGAGAGAGAGAGAGAGAGAGAGAGAGAGAGAGAGAGAGAGAGAGAGAGAGAGAGAGAGAGAGAGAGAGAGAGAGAAAATGTATAAATCTGGTTTTTCAACATTAATAACTAATTATTCAGCTTGTCTAAATACTTCATTGCATACAGATAGCCTGAGTCTTATAAATAATTCTTTTTCATTCAGTTTTTGTAGCTAAATCCAGTCTTAACACTGGACATCTAATTGGAAAGAAAATATGGACTCAAGAAATGTCCTTTCGACTCTTACAATTCTAAAAGAAATCCAAGTCCAAGTAACCCATATAGCAGAATTCCATATCCAAATTCCTCGAGTATTTTAATACCGTGATACCCTTAGCCACAGATTTCCAAGACACATATTACTTAGGAGTTTGTGTTGTCAACTGGGTTAATTTCGGTTGCATTAGTGGAAAAAGCTCTTTAGCTTTCAACATTCTGCAGCATGCTACATAAGACAACGATGTTGACTCGTCACAGTTGACATGTCTCCTAGTCAAAAGCTGCAAGCAACATTCATGCTGAAAGACAGATAAGTCGCATGCTACATACTGCCTGCATTGCCTCAGTGGAATCCCCCCTTCAGTGCAAGTCCCAAGTCCGGACAAATGGTATGTGTATGTGATTCTCTAAAGAAAAGTTACTTTTGAGAAACACATTAGGTCTGTGTCTTCTTCCATTGCTTAAAAAATTGGTTATAGAGAAATTCTTTCAAGATTTTCGGTGATCAATCTATTCTGAAGAAGTGTTTTAACTCTTTCATTCTACCTTGTTTTGAGTATTGTTCTCCTGTCTGGTCTTCAGCTGCTGATTCTCATCTTAGTATGTCGGACAGAAACTTACGATCTATTAAATTTCTTATTCCTGATTTAGATATTAATCTTTGGCACCGTCGTTCAATTATTTCATTATGCATGTTGCACAAGATTTTTTATAATTCTGACCATCCTTTACATTCAGATCTTCTTGGACAATTCCATCCTGTTCGTAATACGAGGCAGGCAGTTAATTCTAATAGACAGACCTTCTCCATGATGAGGCTCAATACTACTCAGTATTCTAGAAGTTTCTTTTTTTTTTTGTTGAACAGGTGAAAATAAGTCTTTTTATAGTATATATAAAATCAAAATCAAACCATTGTTCTCTAGTCTTGGGTAGTGCCATAGCTTCTGTACCATGGTCTTCCACTGTCTAGGATTAGAGTTCTCTTGCTTGAGGGTACACTCTAGCACGCTATTCTATCTAATTTATTTTCCTCCTGTTTTGTTAAAGTTTTATAGTTTATATAGGAAATGTTTATTTTAATGTTGTTACTCTTCTTAAAATATTTTATTTGTTTCCTTTCCTCGCTGGGCTGTAATCCCTGTTGGGGCACCCTGGGCTAATAGTGTACTGCTTTTCCAACTGGGGTTTGGCTGATGATAATAATAATGATGATAATAATAATAATAATGATAATAATAATAATATATCTGTGTTGACGTTGTTCCTGTTTTTAGAATGATTTATTATTAACTTCTTCTCATCATTTATTTATTTTCTTATTTCCTTTCCTCACTGGGCTATTTTTCCCTATTGGAGCCCTTGGGCTTATAGCATCTTGCTTTTCCAACTAGGGTTGTAGCTTGGCTGGTAATAATAATAATAAAAATATATACATACATATATATATATATATATATATATATATATATATATATATAAATATATATATAAATATATATAGACACAAACATACACACACACCCACACACACACACACAAATATATATATATATATATATATATATATATATATATATATATATATATATATATATATATATATATATATATATATATATATATGTATATATATATATATATATATATATATATATATATATATATATATATATATATATACATATATATATATATATACATATATATATAAATATATATATATATATATATATATATATATATATATATATATATATATATATACATACATATATATATATATATATATATATATATATATATATATATATATATATATATATATATATATATATATATATATATATATATATATATATATTTACTCCCGACCTCCAAACTCACCTGTTTATTTTTACACTTGAATAATACCCGTGCCCTGAGAACATACGCAACTCCATGATGGCAATATATATGAACACTGAATATGCGAAGGTCTCTTACATAACACTCAAAACAAAACTGGGTGATTATTTGATATGAACTATTCAACAACAACCTCTTACTTTGGTTCTTGATCAGGGATTGCGAGCAAAACACTGTTAGGAAATATTGGTGATCAAAATAATACACTCTTTACATAAATTAATGTATTCTATAAGAGTGACAACAGCAATTCACAAGAATTAATACCAAAAATAAATTGTTTGAAATATTAAATCTTCACAAAACCTCAGACTAAGACAAGAAAATGTTATTCTATGAAAAATATATGATCACTTGTTAACACTAGAAATTAATTCATAAAAATACTTAATTTTGATAATTAATGAAAATAATTAACACTTTAACACTCTAATGATTAAACACTAAATGAAATTTACATAAATGTAAATCACACTTGCGTGTTTTGGTTCGCACGAGGTTACCGAACAGTTAGGCAAAATAAATACACTTCACTGTTTAACCTAAATCTCACAGGGCAAGTTTGAAAAATTTATATGCCAATGTACTTGCATTAACACATTACGCTTGATTTGTCATTCAATAATTTCACCAACGTTTGAACAACACTATACACGATATATGTTGGGTAAAAAACTTATTCACGTTTTAGAGGACGCACACTTGAAAGGAGAGATGTCTTACGAACTCTGGCTCTTTCAAAGGGATGGGGTGGGTCTCTTCTTTTAAATGTTATAGATGCTGTCTAAGCAAAGATCTGGCAGTAATTCTAGTCTTCTTTAGTGCAGTATCGGTTTCAAAGTTAATAAGGCCTTTGTCCTGTCGAAGGATTCCTGGCACTCGCTGGTCCATACAAATTTTCTCTTGGGGCTAGTCAAATCCGTCAAGGGAGCAACTACAGCCGAAAAGTTTGGGCAAAAACGTCGCTAGAATCCGGCCATCCCTAAAAGTTGTTGTAATTGCTTCCTCATTGTGGGGGGATAAGGCTTTCCTTATTCCTTCAACATTAGCGGCTACTGACACAATTTGTCTTCTTCCAACTTCAAATCCAAACTACCTAACTGTTGCCTTTCCAAATGCGCTTTTTTCCAGGCTAATCGTCAGGTGTGCTCCTCGTAGCTTTTGAAATACCTTCTTAAGGATTTGAAAATGTTCTTCCCAGGTCAATGAATATATCACAATATCATCGAGATATATGCCTACTTCTTCCATCGATTCTAAAAGGGTAGAGTATCCATCACTCATTGGAAGGTAGCGGGTGCGTTCATTAGACCAAATGGCATGACGGTGTATTGTTATAGCCTAAACAGGGTTATAAAGGCTAATATCAATTTTGCATTGTCATCCTAAGGAATTTGATAAAAGTCTTTTAATAAGTCGATCTTGGAGACGAACTTCCCTTGGCTGATGCTGTTGAGTAGTTGGTCTATGACCGGCAATGGATAATTGTTGGCCACACTGATCGAATTCAACTTTCAGTTGATTTTACACATCCTGAAAGATCCATTTGGTTTTTTCACGAGCAAAAATGGAGAACTGTAAGGGCTAGAACTTTATTCAGCTAATACCTTTTGTAACAAATAGTCCACTTTTTCTCATGACTTCTTGGTAATATGGTGACAGTCAATAAGCTCGTTGTTTGAACAGTCTCTACGCGGTTTTAAGGTGTATCTCATGCCTTGTCAAGTTGGTTCGTTTATGGGATGTCCGAGATATTTCAGGGGAAATTTCCAATCAATCAGCTTAATTCCTCTTGCTACTCCTTGTTCAAATGATTTAATTTCTCTTCCAAGTTCTTAATAATGGACAAATTATTCACTTTGCTTACCGCCCCTACCTCATATCCGTCGTCGTCTTCTGTGAACAGAAGAGTTTGCCCCATACACACCTGTGAAGCTTCAGTGTCGTTTTTTACTTAAGTATGGTAATAGTAAGTTAACGTGTTGTTTCCTTTGACTTTTCCTTCTTCCTGGGAACTTGTTGGTCACTGGGAATCTCCTTATCGGTAAGAAAACCAACACCTGTTGTCCCACAGCAAACTGTCTGTCCTTACTTTTCATATCAAATCTTTTTTCCATTTTACCTTCACCCGTTTTCAGGTTTTCTAGGGAAAATTTTCTTATCTCACCGATCTTTTTCCTCAAATTCTTGACATATTCTCCATCTGTTTCCTCTCGATCCCTCCACTTTTTTGCCAACATTTTAATTGGTTCTCATATTTCTCGTCCAAACACCATTACATTCGGGCTACATCCTCAAATAACATCAACGGCAGTCCAAAGTCCCATTCATTTCCTGTTTACTTGCAGTACTTTGTTAACATGCTCTTCAGGGTTTGACGAAATCTCTCTAATGCATCTTGGGTTTCCGGGGTGATAAGAAGTAGACAGTTGATGTTCCACATCCAACAGTTTCATCACGTCCTGAAACAATTTTGACGTAAAAGTTGTTCCTCTGTCAATGTGAACCATTTCCGGAATATCAAACTTAGTAAAAAAGTCTAGTAATTTCTAGGCAATTACTTTGGAACTAATGTTACTGACGGGTATGCTTCTGGGTATCTTGCCAATGAACGTATCAAGGTTAACATATATTCGTAAACAATTCTTCGTCCTTGGTAACGGTCCCATAATGTCGATCATTAACTTGCTAAAGGATTCGCCTCACACTTCAATCGGGCATAAGGGAGCTTTCTTGATGTACTCGTTAAGTTTTCCAGCCATCTAACAAACGGAACATGCACAGAAAACTGGTTCACATCCTTATGCATGCCAGGGCGGAAAAAGTGTTTCATAATCTTCTCCGTCGTCTTCCTTATTCCCATGTGTCCTATCTCATGCACTACGGTGATCACTGTCTTCTCAGAGGTGTGGGAATCAATATCTGACAGTATATCCCCCATTTTGCATTCCCAGGGATATTGGCGGGGGTATGCTTTCTCATAAGAAACCCATCCTTAATATAATAACAGGTGGGAGACTGGTACAATAACTCTGTTAACATCGCATCCTTCCTTTGTAATCCTACCAGCTTTTTCCGACTCACTTATCCTAATCCTAATGTTGAGTTCTCTATTTCTTCTAAGTTCATTGATTCTCTGTCTTCCTGTCCACTCGTTTGTTGTTCCTCTTTTCTCGGGCTCTCTCGGGAGATCTATTGCGTACTATCAGGGGAATCCTCTTCTTCTAAAAACAAATCCTCCAAGTTCATCGCTCCTTCAGTTTCTCTTTATTCTTCTGCAGACACTTTCTTCGTCATACTTCTAGTTGTCACACAAATCGGAAACAAGGAAACAGATACTGGTAGTCCTTCTAGAGTTCAGTCGACAGCCAATGAATCCTTTACAACAAAATCAAAATGACATGTCACCAACTCTCATGACAGGTTCAAATAGCAAATAGGGGTAACCGCCTCACCTCCTATTCCCTTCAAAATTACCAAATCTCCTTTGAGAGACTGTTCCACCAAAGGGTGTACACCTTGTGTCACTACACTATGGTTACAACCTGTGTCGCGCAGTTTCTTGACCATGATCTGCTCACTCCCATCTATTATGGCTAACATACCTTCATAAGTATACAGTTTAAAGGCATCCACGCTGTTTGAGGTTGTCCTGTTTGTCGTATAAATGTTAGCTGGTTTATTTTCCTTGTCGTCCTTTCCCGATTGTTTCTTCGTATTCGCATTCTGTGAAGTCGAATTATCCTTAATTACTTGGGCGACAGCTTTCGGTTGGTTTGACCAACATTCTTTACTAATATGGACTCTCTTGTCCCATATAACAGACAATATTAACCTTCTGCACTTCTTTTACGATGCCTGAAGGAGGACGATTAGACGATTGTTGCTGTGGTACTATCGCATTCTGCTTCGGAACAGTACCAGTGGTACTTCTGCTGTAACAATTGAACTAGTTCATATAGTTATTACTGAACTGGTATCCATGGTTCCGCAAATACTTAATACTTGGTCGGAACGACGGTTAAAACTTCATACGTGAGGAGGGTTTAGGACTGATAATATTATAATCTTCACTCAGCGAAATGGCTTCACCTCTCTCTCCCTCAAGTATGTTCGAATATGTTCAGGAATCCTTCGTAAATCTTGTTCCAGCACTATCAATTCTTCTAAATAAGCCATCTGTCTCACGTTAGCAGCCTCTATCCATCTCTTAAAACATTGTCGTACCTTATAAGCCTAATCCAGGAAACTAATTTTCTTGTCCTTTCACAAACTTCGGAATCTTTCATTATAATATTCAGGGGTCATCTGATACACTTGTAGCACACTCCTTTTAACTTCTTGATAATCCTTTCTCTGGTCTTGAGACAAGTCAAGATACACACTGCATCCTTTTCCAGTCAAGACACTCTCCAATAACACAGACCATTTATCTTCAGGCCATTCCATCATCGATACAACTGTTTCAAAATGATCAAAGAATTCGTTGGTAACTTCTTCTGTGAATTTTGGAATTAAGGGGGACCGGCCGGAGGGCCAATATATGGTGGTATAGGAAATCCTGAAAAAATTCACTGAGCTTTGTATGGCAAAATATTTGGTCAAAATTCCTCTTACTTTCATAGTTACAGGGTAATTAGTAAAAGTAACTCAATGAACCATAAATATTGCTCCTTACAAGAAAATGCAGTATTTTTTCTGTTATCGTAAATTTTCATAATTATCACCTTAATGTAATAGAAATAGTGAACAATGGCATCTGTATAGATTCCACGAGTCACAAACGATATATTACACGGTAAATGACACCCTTCGCCTTTCAATCCTACCAGAAACCTCATAGAAAGTACATGCCTGAGTTTGACCTCTGACATTCACTAATTTTTACGTTCATGTTTCTCGTTTTTGGCAAGAATTTTATCATCTCAAAGAGTTAAAGACAATTTCAATATCTTGCTAACATAAGGAAGAAGAAAATTGGCTCTATTAATAGTTCAGAAGAGGATATTATTGGTAGTGCAGAGAGAGAGAGAGAGGAGAGAGAGAGAGAGAGAGAGAGAGAGAGAGTTGTGAGGATGGAGAAGCGACGGACTTACCTGACACAGTTTTAAGAAGCAAGATATTGAGCAAAAGCATCTTTGTATCTGATTAAATTATGATAGATAACTTTGTTTTCGTTCATCAATATCCAGAAAAGAACATAAAATTCATAATAATCAGGATTGATTAGTATTATCTTTGTAAAAATACAAAGAAAAACTTTAAATGCCCTTATTTCAAAACTATACTTTTTGACCTTCAAATTTAAGTCTCCCTTAGTTTTAAAGATATACCATTGAAATTTGGAATAAAACTTAGAAATACATTACAAAGCAATAAAATGAAGCCCTTTTTTCCAACTTTTGGCTCATATTTTTTTCCTATTTTTTTTTCCCAGATTTTTAGGGTTTATTTTTTCCATACTAAAAAAATTCATATCTGGCAGAAAAATTACTTTTAGGAAAAAAAAAAAACTTCATATTATATGAGTTCGATATCAGGTCCATATAAGGTAGTAATCCCAGATCTTAGTAATAATTATCAAGGGAGGAGATAGAATTTGAAAAAAAAAAAAAAACACTTATTGTAAGGATAAATCACCCTGGCGTTGCAAAATCAAAGGTTATAGGCAACAAATCCTATGCAGTTTGGAAATGTCCTAAGTCACCTTATTAAGTGGTATGAATGTCAAAGTCCTGTCATTAAAATTTGGCATTAGCCGGCTGGCCCCCTTAACCTCTGGGCATTCGTCACATCAAACACGGGATCATGCAGAACAGGAGTCACCACTGTCTGAGTTGCCGACCTTGTACATGCATTCAATAGTTCCAATTCCCTTGCGTGTCTTGCTTCATCTCTCTCTCTTTCTTACCATCTTGCAATTTCTCTTGCTTCCATTTCCCTCGCATGTTTGACAATTTCTCTTGTGTCTTCTCTCTCTTTTTCTTCACGTTCTCTCTCTTCTCTCTTTCTTTCTTCTCGTCTTGTTTCCATTTCCCTCCTATGTTTTGCGATTTCTCTGGCTTCTTCCCTCTCTTCTGCCACCATCCTCAACTTAATCAAATTCTCTTTCGCTAAAATTTGCCTAATCTCAGCCTCTACATTCCTTTATGTTTCCATTCCTTCAGTTTCTGGGTTAACTAGTCCTTCTTTTGCTACAAATTCTGCTTCAGCATTCTTCAAAAGTTTGCGAGTTGCTACTATATCTTTTTCCAACAACTTTCCCCAGTTTATCAATGCTTCTAAGGCTAGACTCTTGATTTGAGCTTTAATCATTCCTCTCGTTGCCTAGCCACCACATGCCATTGAAATAGAGAGCCTCTGAACATTAGTTACATTAGCTTCCGACAATTCCTGAACAATTGGTTTTTCCAAAATCTCTTGAACATTTAGTTGTGCCATCTTGTACTTTACAAAAATTATACCTCTCCACAAAATTTATCCGAACAATACGCAGAATCTTAACAACAATAAACTGTTCAAACCTTTAATGAAAACATGACCCTGTTATCACCAGTATTTAAAACAGACTTGCTTGATCCCAAGGGTCTGGGCACCAAAAATATATATTACGATTGGCGAATTACAAAAACTCCCGAGCTCCAAACTCACCTGTTTATTTTTACATAAATCTGTTACGCTTGAATAATACTCGATCCCTGAGAATATACGCAACTCTCAGACGGCAATATATATGAACACTGAATATCCGAATGTCTCTTACATAACACTCAAAACAAAACTGGGTGATTACTTATTATGAACTATTCAAAAACAACCTCTTACTTCGGTTCTTAGATAGGGATTACGTGCAAAGCACTGTTAGGAAATATAGGTGATTGAAATAATACACTCTTTACAAAAATAAATATGTTCTATAAAAGGCACAACAACAATTCACAAGAATTAATACAAAAAATAAATCACTTGAAATATTAAATCTGAACAAAACCTTAGACTAAGATAAGAAAATGTTACTCTATAAAAATTATGCAATCACTTGTTTCACTGGAAATTACTTTTATAAAAGTATTTAATTTTGATAATTAATGAAAATAGTTAACACTTTAACACTCTAATGATTAAACACTAAATGAAATTTACATAAATGGAACTGTTATACTCACATCTTTTGGTTAAGGGGACCGTCCGCCATTGGGTTTTG
>NC_090737.1:140891236-140908736 GCF_036898095.1 Palaemon carinicauda
TTTAGTTTTAAGTTTTGTGTTTTTTCATGGGTTATTTGAATTTGTTTTCCATTTACAGTAGGTTAAGATATTAGTACTAAGGTGTGATATTTTTTGGTTATGGAATATGGTCGGCGATTTTTAGTATTAAGTGATTGTTTTAGTATAAAGAAATATAGTTTTAAGGTTATGTTTTGCTTTTATGTCCGTTTTGTCCAAGAGTCCCGCTGCTGATAACGTAAGGGGAAAGTTTGTATTGAAGAGAAATTTGTCAGAGTGATTCAATGGTGTGGGGGTTGTTCTTGTGACATCCCGCCACAGGGTGTTGGGGGATGGGGTTACAAGATATTTTTGTAGTGCCGTCAATGCATCTCACGATGTGTAATGTATGTATTACTATAGGCTCACCCTCTTACCACAGCTGCACTACTATTTTAGCCTTTTACATTACCTTTGTTCTCGCTTCCTTTCTTCCATATTGCTGGCAAGCTTCTCGTGACTCTTACTCCATAGTCCAATTGTGAGGATTTCCCCTATCATTATCATTATTACTAGCTAATCTACAACCCTATTTGGAAGAAAAACATAATAATATAAGCCCATGGGCTCCAAAGGGGAAAATAGCCCAAAAAAGAAAGGAAATAATAAGTAAACAGATAGAATAGTGTGCCTGAGTGTGTTCGCAAGCAAGAGAACTAAAGACATTGGAAGACCATAGTACAGAGGCTATGACACTACTAAAGACTACAGAACAATGGTTTGACCTTGGAGTGTTATTCTCCAAGAAGAGCAGCTTACCATAGCTAAAGAGTCTCTTCTATTCTTACCAAGTAGAAAGTAGCCACTGCACAGTAGGTCACCCTTTGAGTGAAGATTTTTTCGATTATCTTAGTGATATCAGGTGTATGATTAAAGAGGAAAAAGAATAGGCTAGACTATTCGGTGTATGTGTAGCAATGGAAAAATTAACCGTTGCCACAAAGGGATCCAATGCAGTATTGTCTGGCCATTCAAAGGACCCAAAACTCTCTAGCGGTAGTATCTCACCGGGTGGCTAGTTGCACATTGGCATTGAAAGGCCTCCACGACCTGAGGGCTAGACCATATGATCCAGATTCCTTAAATACAATCGGATTTTGTGTCTCAACGTTATTCAAAGTAGTTTCATCTAGGTCCCCCTCCACCGTCACCCCTTGACACCCTATGCCTAAAGTGCTGTCAGCAATTTGTTTTAAATATGATTAAATAAAGTCGTCTGGTTAAATGTTTTAGTTCAATCCAAATTAATATTCAAGCTTTATACAGTAGAAGCTGTAGTGAATATCGATATTAGGAAACAAAGACTGGGCCTACGTCAAACATTTAAGAATGAAAGAATAATGATTGACTACACAAACAAACTTGAGAGAGAGAGAGAGGAGAGAGGGAGAGAGAGAGAGAGAGAGAGAGAGAGAGAGAGAGAGTACATAATTAGGACACACACACATATATCTATGTGTGTGTGTGTATATATACATATACGTATATTCCATCAAAGAATTTAAAAGATACCAGGCCAATATAGTCAAAAGTTTCTATGTTTCTTGGTATTACGATACCATTTCCCATGCATCCGTCAGTCAGTCTCTTAGGTATACTGAGCTATAGTTTCTCTGACTATACCGATGTCCCTTTATATAAGTAACATCTGCTACACTACTATTCTAGGGCAGCCTTAATTGGTCTACAATAGTGAACCCTCCAGCGGTAGGTATCATTTGCGGTTAACCTGGGCACGTGCCCCCATGAAAACAAATAACCAAATAATAATATTGAAGATTTAGTAGACATGAATGAGCAATATAAAAATAGGAAAAAAACATTTAAGAAATAATAATAGAATTTCGATAAAACTAATAACAACATTAATAACAATTTTAATGATAATAATTGATTCGATTCCTGATAGAACAGATGATTGCTGTTCATTTCATAATTTCTACTTAAGTGTTGTTCTAATGTAGAGAATATATCCAATGTTAGATTGAAAGTATGTTTTGGAATAGAAGGATGGCTGTATTGGCCTGTGTGTGATAAAGATGAAATGGGAGGGTGACGCAATGTTTGATGAAGTGACAGGTAGAGTGTCTTGGATTGAACGGGGAAGAGCAAGAGAGGGTGCGGCTTTATTTCTGAGTGATTGGATAACAGGAAAAGTAGTGGAATGGAAGGAGGCATCATCTAGGTTGATGTGGGTAATGGTTAGTTTGGTCAATTAATATTGGACTGTTGTTATTGCATATGGGCCACGTTGCGAGGAAAGTGAAGAGCAGAATGAATTCTGGAATGAGTTAACAAAGTGTGTAGAAGGACTGAGTAGGAAGGCCTTATGTACTTATAATAGGTGACTTGAATGCCAGAGTGGGAGCTGGAGAGGTAGGTGTCATTAGAATTGTTTCATACCAGGAGAAAATGAGAGTGGTGAGAGACTGCTAGCTATATTTGTTGAAGGATAGCTGGTGATAAGGCATTGATGGCTTAAGTGTTATTAGCAAGAAGGATGTTTGGAAAATTGAAGGATGTGCACATGCTTGCAGGTATGACTAATGATATGTCTGTTCATTTTGTGGTCGAAGGGAAATAGTTGTAGCAAAAAAGTGGGGAAATAGGATGGGGGATGTAAAAGGAAGGTAGAGAAGGTGGAAAAAAAATCAGAGGTAAAAGTGAATGTCAAGAAAGGTTGAAAGTAGCGGCCTATAACATGGTGGAAGTGAGAGGAACTGGTGATCTAGAGGAAGAATGAAAAGTAGTAGTAGAAAATTTATTGGGCTTACAAGTGATGTGTGTGATATGAGGATTATTGGAGGCAGCATAAGAAATGGTAGTGAGTGGTGGAATAAAGGTGTGTAGACGAAGGTGGAAGAGAAAAAATAGGCATTTGAAGAATAGTTGCAGAGTAATAGTATAGAGAAGTATGAAAGATATAAAGAGAAAAATGTTGAAGTAAAACGTAAGGTAGCTGAGGAAAAGAGAATAGTTGACTAGAGGTGGGGTCGGGGATTGGGTCGCTTGTATGAAGATAATAAGATTTGGAAAGAAGTGAAGAGAGTAAGGAAGGGTCGATCAAGGAATGAGGAGACGGTGAAAGATATAATTGCTGTTGCAAGTGTTGAGGTGTTTGTAATGGGAGATAAGAATACGAGAGAGATTACAAAAAAGAACACAACATGAAATGATAGCAGGAAAAGCACCTGGTATGGATTGTGCAAAGGCTGATTTGTTAAAGAAAGGGCGTATGACTGTACTGGAATTGTTGGTGAGATTGTCTGATATATGATTTATGCTGTCAATGGTGCAGTTGGACTGGGTGAGTGCATGTATTGTCCTACTATACAAAGGTAAGGGAAATGTGCATGAGTGTTGTTATTCTAGGGGTATTAGTTTATTGAGGGGGGTTGGAAAAGTGCATGATAGAGTGTTAGTTGATAAGATTAAAGATAAAACAGAGGAGGCAATCTTAAAAGTGCAGGGTGTTTTTAGAAGAGGTGGGAGATGCATGAATCAGATTTATAGTTAGGCAGATATACGAGAAATATTTATAAAACAGGTATGGAGGCATATGTTGCATTTATGGATATGGAGAAAGCTTAAAATAGGGAAGTGATAAGGAATGTGATAAGGTTATATGGAATTGATGGAAAGTTGTTGCAAGCAGTGAAGAGTTTATATGTAGGCAGTAAAGGGTTTTAGAATAGGAAATAATATAAGTGAGTGGTTTCCAATGAGAATGGGCTGAGACAGGTATGTGTGATGTCACCATGGTTGTTCAATTTATTTGTTGATGGAGTTGTAAGAGAGGTTAATGCTCAAGTGCTTGGACGAGGATTAAATCTGGTAGATGAGAGTAGGAGGTGAATCAGTTGTTGTTTGCGGATGATATAGTATTGGTTGCAACTCGGAGGAAAAGCTGTATCGATTAGTGACAAATTTTGAAAGGGCATGTGAGTGAAGAAAGTTGCGAGTTAATGTGAGAAGGGAGGGTGGTGCTAGAATGAATGTTATGTTGAATGGAGAGTTACTTGAGGAAGTAGATTGGTTTAAGTACAGTACTTGGGTTCTGTTGTTGCTGCAAATGATGGAGTAGAACCGCTTGTGAGGAATGAGTTAGCAGCCTGAGTGGGTATGAATGTGCTGGGGTAGTTTGACCATGTAGAGAGGATGGGAAATGGCCATCTGTTGAGGAAGATAATAGATGCAAGAGGTGATGGGAGAAGTGCAGGAGGAAGGAGAAGGTATTGGTGGATGGATAGAGTGAATAGCCCTTGGTGACAGGAGGATATATGTGAGAGAGGCAAAAGAGTGTGGCAGAAATAGGAATGAATGGCAAGCAATTGTGACGGTTATAATAGGCCCTGCTCTTACCTCGTGTCACCTTGAGGATCCCTGAGGTAGTGGCATTAGGCAAGTCAGGAAATGAAGCTTCATATGTAGTGAAAAACGGGGGAACTCTATCAGTACTAACCAAACTTGGCTGAGTTCCTTTGTCAGGCAAAGAGGAACAATGAGAAGTAAAATCCCCTTTGTTCTTTTTTTATCTTGGCTACCTCCCGAAATTGGGGCAAGTGCCTGGTAGATAGATGATTGGATAAAAATATTTAAAGTAAAGCTAAGATTTTCCAGTAGTTACCGGGAGCATGGTGATAGTCTATTACTCTAGTCTGATACTTACAAATAAGTATGTGACAGTTTAAGATTTTTGTTTTATGTTGTTGGAGCAAGATGTATTAATATCATGTAGTACATAAAATCATCCGTTTCACTTTTAAACTTTTAACATGCCCAAGGCCATGGATCATGTATTGTATTGTACTAGATTCTGTGAGACGTTGCAAGTGTGGCTCCACTCTTGTTTCAGTGGCACCAACATTAATATCAAATTATTAAAGATTCTGAACAATTAGCAACCCTGATAGCTCAAATCCCACCAAAACTATCCTTCTCTCGTTAGAAGTTATGGGGTCCTGTGATTGGCCAGACAGTGCTACATTGGATTCTTCTCTCTGCTTACGGTTCATTTTCCCTGTACCTACACATACATCGAATAGTCTGGCTTATTCTTTACATATTCCCCTCAGTCCTCATACACCTGACAACGCTGAGATTACCAAACAATTCTTCTTCACCCAAGGGGTTACTGCGCTATCATTGTTTAGTGGCCACTTTCCTATTGATAAGGGTAGAAGAGACTCTTTAGCTATGATAAACAGATCTAGAGGAAGGACACTCCAAAATCAAACCATTGTTCTCTAGTCTTGGGTAGTTCCATAGCCTCTGTACCATGGGTTAGAGTTCTCTTGCTTGAAGGTACACTCGGACACACTATTCTATCTTATTTCTCCTCCTCTCGTTTTGTTAAAGTTTTTATAGTTTATGTAATAGATATTTACTTTAATGTTGTTACTGTTCTTAAAATATTTTATTTTTCCTTGTTGCCTTTCCTCATTGGGTTATTTTCCCTGTAGTAGCACTTGTGCTTATAGCATCTTGCTTTTCCAACTAGGGTTGTAGCTTTGCAAGTAATAATAATAATAATAATAATAATAATAATAATAATAATAATAATAATAATGAAAATAAAATAAGAGAGAATTTTATGAGTTTGGACGATAAAGAAAAGAATGAATTTGGTAAATGTATTCACTTTTCAATTTACAAACATTCTTAGTATACTAATTGTGGGAAACCAATTTTTGCAAAGATGTTTAGGAGATTGTAAAATTAATACACAAATCCATTTATAAAGACATTCATTAATAAATTTCATATCATTTCTCACTTTCATATTGTAGAATAATGCCAACATAAAGGTCTCTCTTCACTTATGATAAAATCAGTAAATGTGTCTCTGATATCATTTGCAAATAGTGAATGATTTTCGTCCGCCATGCTCAGGACCCCCTCCTGATTCCTGGCTATACCAACGGCGTGGAGACCGCCGCGTGTCCGGTAAAGGAAACGCATAGTATAAATTCGCCAACATAGCAACAGTGCAACTGCCATTGCATTTCAGTTTTTAACGTCTGATCCAAGCATAGTAATTTAGAGTAAAGGCTTGGTAAAGGTTTTGATATTTGTTTGAATTAGTGTCTTTATATGGATTAGAGTGCATTTGCATTCATCATGAAATGTTCACCATCCCCGAGTTCTCAGACAGTCGCACATGGTGACTCAGCCATCTATGAATTTACTTGAGAAAACGCAGAAAACAACACTCATGGCTAATTTCAAAGGAGAGAATCTATGGGAAGCAAAATAAAAGTTCAACTGTGTATATCATAACCAGGTTTGGTAGAGGTTGCATATGACAAGGTTCTTGAAGTTCTTGAATAACTATTCTTAAAGTATAAGAAAGTATAAGGTCATGAGGATATAGAGAAGCTTTTAAGATGAAAGTAAGACTGTTAGTTTGGAAAGTGGAAAAAATGATAGTGGTAGATCCTTCTCATGATTTTGAAGTTAAAGCAGAAGATGGTGGTAAGATGTCAGATGAACCAAATCACAGAGTATGTGAAGTATGGAAAAAAGGAAGGGGTTTGGCTAAAGGCTCTCGAGAAGTGAGTAATTGCTGATAAAAATGTTAAGTGTATGGAGAAATTGTTGATGTGTGTTCTCTCGTTTGAAAGTTATTTGAGGTAGTTATTAAAGTAAAAATCAACATATGTGAGGACTCTTAAGATGAATTGTTTGCGCAGTAAAATTGGAATTAGAAAATATTAGTGGCTTTGAGAGACTGGAAGGAGAATATGTTAGTGAAACAAGTGCATAATTCGGAAATCTTTAGGACGCTGATATATAAGAAACATCTGAGAGTTTGCACGGTAGAGATGAATCTCAGTGTGTATAGGGGGTTCAACGTCATACTGATGAGCCTTCAGTGTAGGTTAATGAAGAGGCTGGTTTCTGGATTGAGTTTCATACTTGGATCAATAAGTAAACGTAAATATGGATTAATTATTGTATAATGGGGATGAATATTGCTTATTAAGTTTCATCGGCGTTAGTGACCTTAGATGTCAGGATGCCAGAAACCTCAAATCAATCAATTATTAATTTTGAATTGTGCAATTTGATTAGGAATTTGTCCTAAACTTTATTTGACTTGCGTTATAACGCTGAAAAAAATATTTAATCACATGTATTTGGTATATGGATTTGTAAATATATACTTATATATAGACATATATATATATATATATATATATATATATATATATATATATATAATATATATATATATATATATATATATATATAATATATATATATATATATATATATATATATATATATCTATCTATATATATATATATATATATATATATATATATATATAAGGAGAGAGAGAGAGAGAGAGAGAGAGAGAGAGAGAGATATTTAGGATACGTTTATGCCAAATAACTCGTAATCAATCACTCTTACAAAAAAAGAAAAAAAAAGAGAGAGGAAGAGTAGCTCAAGGGGAGTAAGTATTAGACAGGAGAAAGGAGTTTCTGCATCTCAGTTAGTTTTAATTACATAATTAGCAAAAGGACATCATGGGTCCGTTCCGACGAAGTTCATGACAACAACATTTGGCAAAGGGAAGATCGAAGACGCCACCAGATGTCCCTCCAAGGGACCTCCTCCTACTCTTCCCCAGTCCCCCACTAAAATGGGTCGCTTAGTAAAAGATTCATAAAAAGGGAGAGTCCTTTTATTACACATCTTTTTATTAAGAGCAATGTATGTAAATTTTTTATATTATTTTTAAGCAAAACAAATAAGGATACTAATATTAACTTTTATCTGGAGGCTGCCAATAATGCAACATTATGTCCGCGTCTTGGAAGATGGAAGAGTATGTGAATGAATAATTATTTTTATCATTATTATTACTAATTGCTAAGCTACAACCCTAGTTGGAAAAGCAAGATGATATAAGCCCAGGGACCCCAACAGGGAAAATATCCCAGTAAGGAAAGGAAACAAGAAAAAATTAAAAATTTCAAAAACAGTAACAACATTAAAATAGATATTTCCTATATAAACTATAAATACTTTAGCAAAACGAGAACAGAAATTAGATAGAATAGTGTGCCTAAGTGTACCCTCAAGCAAGAGAACTCTAACCCAAGACAGTGGAAGACCATGGTACAGAGGCTATGACACTACCTAAGACTAGAGAACAATGGTTTGATTTTGGGGTGTCCTTTTCCTAGAAGAGCTGCTTACCATAGCTAAAGAATCTCTTCTGCTCTTACCAAGAGGAAAGTAGCCACTGAACAATTGCAGTGCAGTAGTTAACCCCTTGAGTGATGAAAAATTATTTGGTAATCTAAGTGTTGTCATGTGTGTATGAGGATAGAGGAGAATCTGAAAAGAATAGGCCAGACTATTCGAGGTATGTGTAGGCAAAGGGAAAGAACCGTAACCAGAGAGAAGGATCCAATGTAGTACTGTCTGGCCAGTCAAAGGACTCCATAACTCTTTAAGATCTTTAGTTTTTAGTTTCGATATTCGTTCGTCATCAAATATTTATTTTGTCTAAGATATATTCATATCTCGCTTCAAATTAGGGATGATTCAAATTAAGTTACTTTGTTATCTCGATCGAATAATATCTGGAAATATCAAAATGTTCTACTTCATTTTCGATATTTATCCAAGGGAAATTTAGCCATTAACATTTCAGCTTTAAAATATTTTTTATATCTTGAAAATGGATATTAACATTTCAGATATAAAAAATATATGTATTTTTATCTGTAAACTAATTTCGTTAAAAATCAACCTGCGAATGACGTAGCAGGCCCAATGAGCAATCTAATTTAGAATCGTCATCTCGAAGTGACAGTTACGCAAGATATAACTTATCGGAGTATCAATAGGCAGAAGGAGGAGACGACGAAGAAAAAGAAACAGCATCTGACGTCATTCATTGATTTTTGTCCAAATGGGCTTTCATTTCCTCCGCTTGTCTGGGCTGTTGCCATCTGGTGATCGCCGCGATAAGTGGAAAGTTTGTAGGCCAGCAAAAGCGGGAGGGTATGAGGTGGAAGTTACGGGGACGTGAGCATGGCAGAAGGTTAGAGCTTCAAGATGTACCTTTCTAAAATTTTCTAGACTTTTAATTTTGCTTGCAAGGTTTTGTCATTGCTTTAAAAGAATGTATCAAATCCATTTTCGCCCCTTAACTCTAACTTCATAACTGACATGTATCAGCTCTAATATCATTAACACTTATCAACCTCTACCTCTGTCATATATATATATATATATATATATATATATATATATATATATATATATATATATATATATATATATATATATATATATATATATATATATATATATTGTGTGTGTGTGTGTATTCTGCACTTGTCTCGAAAAAAGGAGTAAAATCGAAAATAAAAATGAAAAGTGACCTTTGCTCATTGTATAATTCTTGTGAAAAGAATTAAACAGTCTCAAATTCTTATGAAAATATATAACACTGTCACATCAGCATCTCGGCTGACGCCTATTCAATACTTAAATAGAATTCTATGGTTCTCGGTTACCAGTGATCAAAGTTGCTGCTAATGCTTGGGGAATATCTTTTAAAAAGGGAGTTAAGCTTTAGTTTGTTTTGGATTATAAAAGTGCCAATTTTGGTGTGTCCTCCCTATCTGCCTTGGTGTGAAAAGGTTGTTCCATAGATTGACTGCCTTTTTGCCACCACCCCAACCACGATTTTTCACTATGGCTGATACGTACTGCCAGTGAGCAAGTGTGTGAATCGCTATATACATGTTTTAAAAAGATGAGTGTATCGGAATTACCTGGCTTTCTTTGACAAGCTATTACATAAAACAAAATGCGCGAGAAGTTCGCTTCTTACTCCAGGGCAGAGGTTCAAAGGAGAAAGGACAGATGTATTCAAATCTTGAAACCACTCCAAATTATAGGTAGATATCTATCAGTGAAAGATAACTTTCTGTTCCCTTTGCTGGGTCAAAAGTTTTGTTTCCTCGACTACAAAACATTGGAATAGGTGTTTTGAGGGAGCCGATTTTACAAGGCAGAAAACTTTAAGATCCATGAGATTTTTTCTTATTTCAATGGAAAAGATAAATGAATTTATAACAGAAAACTATTGTGTGATATTAGTGAGCGTCTGGGCGAGAGGTAGACATGAATTGGCCATCTTCAGAAGAGGAGGAACTCCCCCTAGAAAACATAGGTAAATTGACCAGAAGGGCAATAAAAGTCAAATAATTAGAGCTAAACACTTGAGTACATAGATAGGGTGTTTATGGGTGATAATTCGTTCGTAAAGATAAAACATACACTGTAGAATAGAACCGGTCATGATTAAAACCTTCACTGAGTTTGTGTGAGTGAAAAATAAATATGACATTTCTTTACAGAACATTGGAGTCTGGATATTTCATTTTAGTTATTTTACTCTCTCCCTCTCTTTCATTAGTACTATAAATTAAAAACCAGGTTGTGTTGTCCAATGATTGATTTGGGTCCTTCCTTAACACTTGCTTCTTCTTCGGACAATTTTATAAGGCTCTTTTTTATCATTTGTTCCAAGTCGTTTGAGTGACTGTTCTCATATTAAAAGGCCCATATATATATATATATATATATATATATATATATATATATATATATATATATATATATGTGTATATATATAGATATATATATATATATATATGTGTGTGTGTGTATGTGTGTATGTGTATATATACACACACATATATATATACATATACACACACATATATATATACATATATATATATATATACACACATATATATATATATATATATATATATATATATATATATATATATATATATATATGTGTGTGTGTGTGTGTGTGCGTGTGTGTGTGTGTGTGTGTATTGAATATATAAAGTAAGAGAGAGAGAGAGAGAGAGAGAGAGAGAGAGAGAGAGAGAGGGGGGGGTATATAGTATTTACTGATAACAGTTTTATGAATATTTAATATCCCCAATGACGCCTAGACTTCTTAACTGCCTTGTACCTTTTAGATATATTTGTCAGTACTGGCCCTTAATCCGGACGGATATTACATGAAGAAACTTCCACTTCCCGTGGGAGGATTCGAACCGACTAACGTGAGATTCAAAAGTCAGTCATGAATGGCAGACGCAAGGACAATTAATTCCATCCTGACTGACCATATATCCATATGATCAACACCAAGGGGCCCTCTACACCCAAGCTGAGACCAGGTAATGGCTGCTCAAGACTTCACATGGTGAGGTTGCAGACAATGCAGTAATTTATTGAGCTTCAGCAGGTCTCGAAAACCTATCCAGTAGGTCACCAGGCAGGGACGTTTCAAGTGGGCTACTAAAACTAGAAAAATGGCAAAGTTAGTGGGATAGTGTATTTTTACTGTAAGTTCATGAGGATGACATTGGTTCTAATCCTGGCACTGAAGGTGATAGCTTCTTCATATATGCCTACTGAAGTAATAATGACAAATATATCAAAGTCGAGATGTTAAGAGGTATATATATATATATATATATATATATATATATATATATATATATATATATATACATGTATATATATATATATATATATATATATATATATATATACATGTATATATATATATATATATATATATATATATATATACATATATATATATAAATATATATATATTCTTACAAAGCTGGTCTAGTGTAGAGTAACTATTTTATTCATGTATTTTGTTTGTGTATGTAAGAGGTATATAGCCAGCTCGTACGGTGAGTTCCTCTCTTATAGGTTTAAGTATTTGTATGTAAATTATGTAAGACTTTCGTCGTTCATTTAATTGTATTTTTCATTCAAGTCAGTATACGTAAATTCACGTTATTTTCAAGAATTAACTTTTTATTTCACGTATTTTGTTACAAAGCCTTATGTAAACTGTCTAAGTATGCTGTAAGAACCATATGAGGTTTGAAAACAAGTCCTTATATGTTTTTTTTGTATTCACAAGGTATTGCGTCATGCTATATTTCCACGTGTTTAGAATGTTCTTGAAAACCGCAGAGTTACTTTTATCTTTTTTTTTTAATGTTTCGAGGGATATGTGGGCGGAGTTAGCTAGGAGAGGGTTGCCTTGCAAGCGTAGTTAGTTCTCCTGGTCGATAGACTTAGTTGGCAATTTTGGCGCCGCTAGAGCCTGCTCCCAAGCCACAAGAATAATCTATATAGAATTATCTAGAAGTTTTAAGTCAATATATATGTGCCCCAAAAATATTATACGCAGCAGAAGAGATCAAGCCTGTCCCTGTGAAAGAGCCAACATCCTCTCTCCTCAAGTGCCTCGAGTGTGCGCCCTCTCCAAAGTGAATAAGTTTTTTACCCAACATATATCGTGTGGAGTGTGTTCAAATGTTGATAAAGCAATTGAATAATATTTCATGTGTAATATAATAATATAAATTCGTGTTTAATATAAATTTTTGTAACTGGCCCCTTGAGATTTAGTTTGAAACAGTGAATTGTGTTTATATTGCTATCTGTTCGGAACTTGCGTGTGAGCTAAAACTTCTAAGTGTATCAGTTACTTATATGTAAATTTCTTTAAGAGTTTAATCATTAGAGAGTTAAAGGTTAACTATTTTCATTAATTATCAAGATTAGATATATTTGAATTAATTTCCAGTGAAACAAGTGATTGTATAGTATTCAAAAGTATATTTTATTGTCTTAGTCTAAGGTTTTGTTCAGATTTAATATTTCGAGTGATTCATTTTGGTAATAATATTTTGGTATTAATGTTGTAAATTTTTTATGGAATATATTTATTTTGGTAAAGCATGTATTATTTCGATCACCAGTATTTCTTACAGAGTTCTCTCGTAATTGCTGACTAAGAATCGAAGTAGGAGGTTGTTTTGAATAGTTCAAGTAATTAATAACTCAGTTTTGTTTTAAGTGTACTTAAGAGACCTTTGTATATTCAGTGTTCTTATATATTGCCGTCTGGGAGTTGTATAATTTTCTCAGAGCTCGGGTATTAATTTTTTCATGTGTAACAGATTTATGTGAAAATGTACAGGTGAGTTTGGAACTCGAGAGGTTATGTAATTTACCAGCCGTAATATATATATATATATATATATATATATATATATATATATATATATATATATATATATATATATATATATATATATATATATATATATATATATCTATATATATGTAGATATATATATATATATATATATATATATATATATATATATATATATATATATATATATGTAGATATATATATATATATATATATATATATATATATATATATATATATATATATATATATATATATATATGAGACAAATGCAATGGCATATGACAGTGTGGAATAATACTTCCTATTCACCATGTTTCCACATGTAAACCATTAAATCATAAAGTATATATTAGCAGAATTTTTTGAAATGATTTTCCCCCTTCCTTTTTAAAAACAACATATCTTCCTGCAAACTAGTGAAATCTAAGGACAGAGAACCGGTAACCTAACGTTTGCTCGATAATAATGAGTGCGATATTGCAGTAATCTATTTTAGTGCGCTTTTGATACGAGCGACATTAAAGTCAAATATAGAATGAAGAGGTTTCCGTTGACGCCACCTCTAAATTTCGTAACAAGTCCGATATCTGAGAGAGAGAGAGAGAGAGAGAGAGAGAGAGAGAGAGAGAGAGAGAGAGAGAGAGAGAGAGAGAGAGAGAGAGAGAGGAATCGGACGACGAAGTCAAGTTGACCAGAATCGACCACGACACTTCTTATTTGGAACCTCCAAGAAAATGAAGCGACACTGTTCCAAGGGCTATAATATTGGATTGTATAATTGAATGTTTTCCCATTATATTTATGAATGCTCCTTAATAGTATTTAGAGAGATTGAATTCATTTCTTATTTACTAAAATATAGTGGAAGTAAGTCAACGCCTGTACGTAGGGTTTAACTTTTTCCCTCTATGCTACTCCAAGATTTTCGTCTGCTGAACATTAGTTGTCAAGAAAATAATGATTATCCTAAACAAATACGAGAATATGATATTTATCTCCCTCTTTGTTTACGTTGACGCATATTAATCAAGGCTCATTACAAAGATCGGGGAAAAGCTCACCGAAGGAGAAAGGCAATAGCCAAGCCCTTTATTGGGTTTTGTATCGTACGTCCGCCCCTTGGAATTGGCGCCAAAATTGTCCCAAGTTCAATCAATATAGCACCTAATCTTTGGGTCTGGCATCAACTTCTAATGGAATTGGAGAGTTGTCGGCTCGTGAAATAATTGCATGCATCATGGACAACGACATGCATTATTATGCTGTAAAAAGAAAAAAAAACAGATCATACTTGTCGTATCGTTAAACAAGCGAAAAGAGCAGTCCAGTCGCCAAGCGCTGGGACTTTCTGGAAGAGAGGAATCCTCTCTCTAGAAGAGGAGGAGGAGGAGGAGGAAAAAAGAGAAGAGGGGACAGAGGGAGGGAGATGCGCATGACAGAGCCAAAAGGAACTTGGTACGCGCACGGCCGCGTGTATCAGAGTCTAGTTGTGACAAGTGCCGTTGCCAGTGGAACCTGTCGGTAGGGATTAGCGCTTAGTTGGACTCGTTCTTTAAGAGAAACATCGGATCAAAGTGATTTCCTGTAGCTGGAATGTGAGGACCTTGTGTTTGCCGGTGAGTAGGAGGCCTGGAAGTGTCCTGGAATTCGGAGGTAAATTCAAAGAAGAGAGAGAGAGAGTGTGTGTGTGTGTGTGTGTAAGAGGAGACCCTGTACTCAGGCTCTGTTGACTGAATGACGAACGTAAACAAATAAGAGAGCAATCAACACTATAAGATTTAAGCTAGAGAAAGAGAGAGAGAGAGAGAGAGAGAGAGAGAGAGAGAGAGAGAGAGTTATTATTCTCAAGTACTAATTAAACGCAACATATAAATAACTCTTTTGGCTATGTATAGGATTATAATATGTACGGTAAAACTTCACTCTCATACTATATATATATATATATATATATATATATATATATATATATATATATATATATATATATATATATGTATATATATATATATATATATATATATGTATATATATATATATATATATATATATATATATATGTATGTATATATATATATATATATATATATATATATATATATATATATATATATATGTGTGTGTGTGTGTGTGTGTGTGTGTGTACTGTCGCACTTGTACCTAAATGAATAGGCTGAATAATTTTACGTGGATAAGTATTAAGTAATTTACGGTTGGAGACTGAATTTTTACTTTAAACATAGACAAAAATTATTACAACCATTCTCTCTCTCTCTCTCTCTCTCTCTCTCTCTCTCTCTCTCTCTCTCTCTCTTTCACTGTAATATCAGCTACCTTACAGATATTTCCATATTATCCTATTTCATGGTCATTTCTATGATATATATGTATATATATATATATATATATATATATATATATATATATATATATATATATATATATATATATGGATAAATATCAACACAACATAGTGTTCAAATAGAAATAAATTTCTACCTCATACTTGGGATCGAACGCTAGCCCCTTCTAATGAAAGGCCAGGTCGAAACCAACCATGCCACGAGAGACCATAAAAGATATCGGAACCTGACACTACCTAGCTGTCCGAGGATTTACCTGGCGAGACATCAGTCTCTTACCAGCGAGTTTTACCCGATATCCCGGCCCACCACGTGACACAATTGGTAGTAATGCATTCAAATTACCCCTAATGAGTCAATATGGATAAATATCAGCACAACATAGTGTTCAAATAGAAATGAATTTCTACCTCATACTTGGGATCGAACGCTAGCCCCTTCTAATGAAAGGCCAGGTCGAAACCAACCATTCCACGAGAGACCATAAAAGATATCGGAACCTGACACTACCTAGCTGTCCGAGGATTTACCTGGCGAGACATCAGTCTCTTACCAGCGAGTTTTACCCAATATCCCGGCCCACCACGCGACACAATTGGTAGTAATTCATTCAAATTACCCCTAATGAGTCAATATGGATAAATATCAACACAACATAGTGTTCAAATAGAAATAAATTTCTACCTCATACTTGGGATCGAACGCTAGCCCCTTCTAATGAAAGGCCAGGTCGAAACCAACCATGCCACGAGAGACCATAAAAGATATCGGAACCTGACACTACCTAGCTGTCCGAGGATTTACCTGGCGAGACATCAGTCTCTTACCAGCGAGTTTTACCCGATATCCCGGCCCACCACGTGACACAATTGGTAGTAATTCATTCAAATTACCCCTAATGAGTCAATATGGATTAATATCAACACAACATAGTGTTCAAATAGAAATAAATTTCTACCTCATACTTGGGATCGAACACTAGCCCCTTCTAATGAAAGGCCAGGTCGAAACCAACCATGCCACGAGAGACCATAAAAGATATCGGAACCTGACACTACCTAGCTGTCCGAGGATTTACCTGGCGAGACATCAGTCTCTTACCAGCGAGTTTTACCCGATATCCCGGCCCACCACGTGACACAATTGGTAGTAATTCATTCAAATTACCCCTAATGAGTCAATATGGATAAATATCAACACAACATAGTGTTCAAATAGAAATAAATTTCTACCTCATACTTGGGATCGAACGCTAGCCCCTTCTATTGTGTCACGTGGTGGGCCGGGATATCGGGTAAAACTCGCTGGTAAGAGACTGGTGTCTCGCCAGGTAAATCCTCGGACAGCTAGGTAGTGTCAGGTTCCGATATCTTTTATGGTCTCTCGTGGCATGGTTGGTTTCGACCTGGCCTTTCATTAGAAGGGGCTAGCGTTCGATCCCAAGTATGAGGTAGAAATTTATTTCTATTTGAACACTATGTTGTGTTGATATTTATCCATATTGACTCATTAGGGGTAATTTGAATGAATTACTACCAATTGTGTCACGTGGTGGGCCAGGATATCGGGTAAAACTCGCTGGTAAGAGACTGATGTCTCCCCAGGTAAATCCTCGGACAGCTAGGTAGTGTCAGGTTCCGATATCTTTTATGGTCTCTCGTGGCATGGTTGGTTTCGACCTGGCCTTTCATTAGAAGGGGCTAGCGTTTGATCCCAAGTATGAGGTAGAAATTTATTTCTATTTGAACACTATGTTGTGTTGTTATTTATCCATATTGACTCATTAGGGGTAATTTGAATGAATTACTACCAATTGTGTCACGTGGTGGGCCGGGATATCGGGTAAAACTCGCTGGTAAGAGACTGATGTCTCGCCAGGTAAATCCTCGGACAGCTAGGTAGTGTCAGGTTCCGATATCTTTTATGGTCTCTCGTGGCATGGTTGGTTTCGACCTGGCCTTTCATTAGAAGGGGCTAGCGTTCGATCCCAAGTATGAGGTAGAAATTTGTTTCTATTTGAACATTA
>NC_090737.1:140916236-140923736 GCF_036898095.1 Palaemon carinicauda
TTCATGTGTAAATACGGAAAAACTTTAATTTTTTTCTTCTTATTCCTACCGCTTGGCCGCTTTCATTCATATGTACAGTAATCTTTCTTTCCTTGCATTTTGAGCTCTCTTCGTTATATGTGGGTTTGGTGGTAATTTAACTGCAGGATTTTCTTACATTGACATTAATTATGCTGATAATCAATGAACTTTTCTTCTTTTTTTTAATCTATCTGATTTCCTTAGCGTGTTGCTTTTGTTACCTGAAAATCATAATATGTACAGTTTTACATGCCTGTTTTGTACGGAAATGTCTTTTTGCATTCATGATTGTGTACAGAAAGGAGCCGTTTGTATGTCTGTGTGTGTATAGAAAGGAATTTGTAACTGCCTGTTTGTGTACAGAAAGGAACTGTCCTATGTACAGAAAAGTGTTTTTGTATATTATTATTATTATTATTATTATTATTATTATTATTATTATTATTACTTGCTATGCTACAACCTTAGTTGGAAAAGCAGGATGCTATAAGCCCAGGGGCCCCAACAGGGAAAATAGCCCAGTGAGTAAAGGAACAAGGAAAAATAAAAGATTTTAAGAACAGTAACATCAAAATAGACATTTCCTTTATTAACTATGAAAACTTTAGAAAAACAAAAGGAAGAGAAATTAGATAGAATAGTGTACTCGAGCGTACCCTCAAGCAAGAGACTAACCCAAGACAGTGGAAGATCATGGTACAGAGGCTATGGCACTACCCAAGAATAGAAAACAATGGTTTGATTTTGGAGTGTCCTTCTCCTAGAAGAGCTGCTTACCATACCTAAAGATTCTCTTCTACCCTTACCAAGAGAAAAGTAGCCACTGAACAATTACAGTGCAGTAGTTAACCCCTTAGGTGAAGAGGAATTGTTTTGTAATCTCAGGTGTATGAGGTGAGAGGAGAATGTGTAAAGAATAGGCCAAACTATTCGGCATATGTGTAGGCAAAGGAAAAGTTAACCATAACCAGAAAGAAAGATCCAATGTAGTAGTGTCTGGCCAGTCAAAGGACCCCATAACTCTCTAGCGGTAGTATCTCAACGTGTGGCTGGTGCACTGGCCAAGAAAGGGTTTTTGTATGCCTGTTTTGTGTACAGAAAGATTTTGTTTGCTTGTTTGTGTGCTGAAGGGTGTTTTTGTATACCGGTTTGTGTACATAGAGAGTTTTTATCCTTGTTTGTGAACAAGTGCTTATGTCTATTTGTGGTCATGAAGGTATTTGTACAGAAAGGTGTTATTGTATGCCTCTTTGTGAACATGAATGTGTTTTTGTATGTCTGCTCATACACAAAAAGGTATTTTTTGATGCGTGTTCAAGTCCAGAAATTTTTCATAAAAAAAAAAAGTTTTGTATGACTAAGAACATTTTGTATGTCTCTTTGTGTACAGAAAAGAGATCTTATACGCTTATTCTTGTATTGAAAGGAGTTTCTGTATATCTAATTGTGTAAAGAAAGGAGCTACAAGGGAGTTATCGCATGAATATTTGAATACAGAAAGGTGTTTTTGTATATCTGTTTGTATATTGGTAAGGGAGTTGAATGTCTCTTTGTATACAAAAGGGAATTTGTGTTGTTTTTGTATGCCGGTTTATCGTTCAGAAAGGATTTTTTGAATGCCTCTTTTTTTTTTTTTCAGGAAAGTATTATATCTGCCTTTTTTGTGTTCAGAAATGTGTACTCGAAGGCCTGTTTGTATACAAAAATGTGGTAATTTATTCCTGTTTGTGTACCGAAATGTTTTTTTATATCAAGTCGCGCACATAGATTCGTTTCCATATGCCTGTCTGAGTGCAGAAAGGAGCTTTTATATGCTTAAGTGTTTCCATATAGGAGTTTTTGTATGTTCCTTTACCTAAAGAAAGTACATTTTATATGTCTGTTTGTGTACAGAAAGGAGTTTTTGTACACCTACCTGCGTAAAGGAGTTTTACTTTGACTGTTTGGGTAAAGAAAGAAGTTCTTGCATGCATGTTTGAATACAGAAAGATTTTTTTTACGTCTGTTTGTATACAAAAAAGGAGTTTATGTACAGAAAGGTGTTTTGCATGGCTGTTTGTCTTCAGTAAGGAATTTTGTTACTCCTGTTTATGTACAGAAAGTTATTTTTGCATGAATGTTTGTGCCCAGAAAGGAGGCTTCATATACTTGTTTATGTTAAGAAAGGTGTTTGTGCCAAGAAGGGAGCCTTCATATACTTGTTTATAACAAGAAAGGTGTTTCTGCTCAGAAAAAACTTTCATATGCCTTTTTGTGTTAAGAAAGGTGTTTTTGTTCAGAAGGGAGCTTTCATGTGCCTTTTTGTGTTAAGAAAGGTATTTTTTACTTAGAAAAGAGCTTTTATATAACTGTTTGCGTTAAGAATTTTTTTTCAGAAAGGAGCTTTCATATTCCTTTTTGGGTTAAGAAAGATGTTTTTGTTCAGAAAGGAGCTTTCATATACTTGTTTGTGTTAAAAAGGCTTTTGTTCAGAAGGAGCTTTCATATTCCTTTTTGTGTTAAAAAAGGTAATTGGCTCAGAAAAAAAGCTTTCATATATTTATGTTTAAAATGATGTTCTTGTCACAAAGGAGGTTTCATATACATTTTTATGTTAAGAAAGGTAATTTTGTTCAAAAAGGGGCTTTCATATGGCATTATGTGTTAAGAAAGGTGTTTTTGCTCAGAAAGGAGCTTTCATATGCCTGATTTTTGTCAAGAAAGGTGTTTTTGTTCAGAAAGGAGCTTTCATATGCCTGTTTGTGTTAAGAAAAGGTGTCTTTGTTCAGAAAGGAGCTTTCATATGCCTTTTTGTGTTAAGAAAGGGGTTTTTGTTTAGAAACGAGTTTTCATATACCTGTTTGTGTTAAGAAAAGTATTTTTATTCAAAAAGGAGCTTTCAAATGCTCTTTGTGTTAAGAAAGGTCTTTTTGTTCAGAAAGGAGCTTTCATATGCCTTTTTGTGTTAAGGGAATTGGTTTAGTTCAGATTGGATCTTTTATATGTCATTTTGCATTGAAAAGGGTGTTTTTGTTCAGAATAGAGCTTTCATACACCTGTTTGTGTTAAAAAACGTGTTTTTGTTCAGGAAGGACCTTTCACGTGCCTTTTTGTCTCAAGAAAGGTGTTTTTGTTCAGAAAGGAGCTTTCATGTGTTAAGGAAAGTGGTTTTGTTCAGAAAGGAGCTTTCACATGCCTTTTTGTATTAAGAAAGGTGTTTTTGTTCAGAAAGGAGCTTTCATAATAATTTTTGTGTTAAGGAAAGGGGTTTTGTTCAGAAAGGAGCTTTCACATGCCTTTTTGTGTTAAGAACAGTGTTTTTGTTCAGAAAGTAGCTTTTATATGTTTTTTTGTGTTAAGAAAGGTGTTTTTTTCAGAAAGTAGCTTTCACGTGCCTGTTTGTCTTAAGAACGGTATCTTTGTTCAGAGAAGACCTTTCATATGCTTTCTTTTGTTAAGAAATGGGTTTTTTATCAGAAAGGAGCTTTCATATTCCTTTTGTGGTAAGAAGGGTGTTTTGTTTAAAAAGGAGCTTTCATTTACCTGTTCTTGTTAAGAAAGGTGTTTTTGTTTGGAAAGGAGCTTCCATATGCCTATTTGTGGTAAGGAAAGTGGTTTTCTTCAGAAAGGAGCTTTCATATGCATTTTTGGGTTAAGAAAGGTGTTTTTGTTCAGAAAGGATCTTTCATATTCCTTTTTGTATCAAGAAAGGTGTTTTCGTTCCGAAAGGAGCTTTCATATACTTGTTTGTGTTAGGAAAGGTGTTTTTCGTTCAGAAAGGAGTTTTCATAAGCCTTTTTGTGTCAAGAAAGGTGTTTTTGTTCAAAAAGAAGCTTTCATATGCCTTTCTGTGTCAAGAAAAGTGTTTTTGTTTAGAAAGAAGCTTTCATATACCTATTTAAAGGTTTAAAGGTCTAAAGGTCACTCATGAATGGCAGAGGCAAGAGAAGTGACATTGCCCTATCAAGCAGAACAATGTCCTAAAGACTGACCTTATATACATATGATCAGCGCCCAAGCCACCTCTTCACCCAAGCTCGGACCAAGGAGGGCCAGGCAATGACTGCTGATGAGTCAACAGATAGACCTCTAGGCTCCCCCAAAACCCCCATCCTTAGCTCATAAGGATGGCGGAGTTGCAGCGACCAAAGGAACTAACGAGTTTGAACGGGATTCGAACCCGTCTGGCAATCACGAGGCAAGGACGCTACCTCCCAGCCACCACTACCCTATGCCTCTTTGTGTTCAGAAAGGGGTTTTTGTTCGGAAAGGAGCTTTCATATGCCTTTTTGTGTTAAGAAATGTTGTTTTGTTCAGAAAGAGCTTTCATATGCCTTTTTGTGTTAGGAAAGATGGTTTTCTTCAGAAAGGAGCTTTCATATGCCTTTTTGTGTTAGTAAAGTGGTTTTGTTCAGAAAGGAGCTTTCATATTCCCTTTTGTGTTAAGAAAGGTGTTTTTGTTTAAAAAGGAGCTTTCATGTACCTGTTTGTGTTAAGAAGGGTACTTTTGTTCAGAAAAGAGCTTTCATATGCCTTTTAGCGTTAAGGAAAGTAGTTTTGTTCAGAAAAGAACTTTTATATGGTTTTTGTGTTATGAAAAGTATTTTCGTGTTAAGAAAGGTGTTTTCTTCCAAAAGGAGCTTTCATATACCTCTTTGTGTTAAGAAAGGAGTTTTTGCTCAGAAAGGAGCTTTCCTATACCTGTTTGTGTTAAGTAAGGTAAGTTTGTTCAGAAAGGAGCTTTCATATACCTTTTTGTGTTAAGAAAAGTGGTTTTGATCAGAATGGATTTTTCATATGGGTGGATGTGTAAAGTATTTTTTTTTTCTTTAGTTCATAAAGGAGCTTCTATATACCTGTTTGTGTTAAGAACAGTGTTTTGTTCAGAAAGGAAATTTCATATGCCTTTTTTCTTGAGAAATGTGGTTTTGTTCAGAAAGGAGCTCTCTTGTGTGTGTTTTGTTTTTTTGTTTTTTTTAAGAAGTGTTTTTGTTCATAAAGGAGCTTTCATATGCCTTTTTGTAATAAGGAAAGTAGTTCCTATGCCTTTTTGGGTTAAGAAATGTGTTTTTGTTCAGGAAGGAGATTTCCTATACCATTTTTTGTTAAGAGAGGTGTTTTTGTTCAGAAAGGTGTTTTTGTTCAGAAAGGACCTTTCATATGCCTTCATTTGAGTTAAGGAATGTGTTTTTGTTCAGAAAGGAGCTCTTGTATACATGTTTGTGTTAAGAAAGGTGTTTTTGTTCAGAGAGGAGCTTCCATATACCTTTTTTTTTAAGGAAGGTGTTTTTTTTTTTTTTTTTTTAGTACAGAAAAGACCTTTCATGAGCCTTTTTGTGTTAAGAAATGTGGTTTTGTTCAGAAAAGAGATTTTTCATGGCTTTTTTTGTATTAAGAAAGGTGTTTGGGTTTAGAAAGGCGCTTTCATATGCCTTTTGTTGTTAAGAACGGTGTTTTTGTTCAGAAAGGAGCTTCTATATGACTATTTGTGTTAAGAAAAGTATTTCATATGCCTTTTTGTCCCAAGAAAAGTATTTCATATGTCTTTTTGTGTTAAGTAATTATTTTATTTTTTAGAAAGGAGCTTTTATATGCCTTTTTGTGTTAAGAAAGGTGTCTTTGATAAGAAAAGAGCTTTCATATACCTGTTTGTGTTAAAAAGCTGTTTTTGTTCATAAATGAGCTTTCATATGCCTTTTTGTGTAAGGATAGGCGTTTTGTTCAGAACAGAGTTTTCATATGCCTTTTTGTGTTAAGAAAGGTATTTGTGTTCACAAAAGGAGCTTTCATATGCCTTTATGTGTTAAGAAAAGTATTTGGGTCTGTTTTTTTGTCTTCAGAAAGGCGCAACCGAATGCGTCTTTGTTTTCAGAAAGATATATTTTATGCGTGTTTGTATTTAGAAAATGAGCTTTTATATGCCTATTTACGTTCAGAAAGACATTGTAGTATACCTAATTGTGTTCTGAAAGTTACTTTTGTAAGCGTATCTGTGCCTATAAGGGCATTTTAATACGCTTGTTTACGTATTTTGTGCTTAAAGGAGGTTTTCGTATGAAAATTTGTCTTCAGAAAGCACTTTTCGTATTTATGTATTTGTCCAGAAAATATTTCTCTCTTTTTCTATGCGTTTGTCCAGAATGAAATTTTGTTTATGGATGTCTTTGGTTTAGAAACGTGTTTTCATATGCATGCTTGTATATCAAAAGCTGTTAGGTATATCATTCTGTGCCCAGAAAGGTGTTTTCATTTGTCTGCTTGTGTAAAAAAAAAAAATATATTTTCCTTTCCTATTTGTGTTCAGAAAGATGTTTTCTTATACCGTTTAGTAATGGGTATTTTTCATGACTGTTTGTGTGCAAAGGTTATTTTATACCTGTTTGTGTTAAAAAAGTATTTTTTTTTTTTTTGTGACTGCATTTAGAAAGGTATCATTATGCCTGTTTGTGTACAGTTTTTTTCTTATGCCAGGCAGTTAACAGGATTATATTTTTTATGACAATTTGTGTTCAGAATTCATTTTTTTACGGATATTTAAATACAAAAAGGGGTTTATATATGCCTGGTTGTGTTCAGAAAAAAGCTTTCACATGTTTGTTTTCAGAAAGGTGTTTTTGCATTACCCGTTTGTGAAGAATATGGTATTTTTGTATGCCTTTTTTATATTTGTCTTCTTTATTTATTTAAAAATGAGCTCTCATATGCCTGTTTGCATCATAACGGTCTTTTAGAATACCTGATTTTGTGTTCTGTTTTTTACTGCTTATTTGTGTTCAAATTTTTTTTTTTTTTTTGTGTGTGTGTGTGTTCAAAAAGAATATTTTCGTGTGTCCGCTTGTGTACATGAAGGTATTTTGAAGCCTGCATGTGTTCTGAAAGGTGATTTTGTATACCTGTTTTTGTTCAAATAGATGATTTCTTATGGCCGTTTGTGTACAGAAATGTGTTTTATCTCTGTATGTATTTAGAAAGGAGATTTTGTTTAGAAAGATGTTTTCGTAATCCCGATTGTATTCAGAATTGTGTTTTTATAGGCCTCTTTTCCATAAATGAGTTTGTGTGTCTGTTTGTGTTTAAGAAAGTGTTTATATAGGTCTGTTTGTTTTAAAATGGCTTTTGTATGCTGGTTGGTGTTCAAAAAGCTTCTTCATTATTTCTGTGCATTTCTGTCTGTTTTCATTTATTGAATTTTCTTTAGAGGCAGCTTATAACGAGCATGAATTTATTTAAAACCAGACGAAAGGAAGGAATATTAAAGTTAGACAAAACCTGGGTCCAAACTGTACACCTCTTTTCAAGTGCCTTATAAAATCGCTTGGTTATTTTGTGAAACTGTGAGGAGAGAATAAATTTTCTTTGGAGCACAATTTCTCTGATGTGTGAGATAAATGTTTGCTCATTATCACCGTTAACAAACGCTTTCACTTATCTTCTCCGAAGGGTCGATGTAAGCTCCCGGGCAAAGACGTTTTTTATTTGCTACTTTTAGGACCTTTGTGA
>NC_090737.1:140928736-140938736 GCF_036898095.1 Palaemon carinicauda
CGCCTTCCTTGCTTTGGTGCTCTGGGAGCTGGCAAGTATTGCTGGCCTTCCCCCTTAGATCTCCCTTAGGCTAAGATAAGTTTCTTGGCTGCGGGTGATCTGTCACTTAAGCAAGGTTGGCAGGACCCTCTTGTCCCTTCCCCCTCTTTCTTCGTAATGGCCGAGCCATTACTGTACTGTACGTCGTTCTACATCTGGACCTAGTATAGGTTAGGATGTGGAATTGACTCAGCCCCTTGCCGGCCGGCAGAGCTGCTGGCCGGCAAGGGTCTTATGTTTTCGAGTGCTGCCCGGACCTCTCTTGGTCCCTCATCCATGCCTGCCGGCAGAGCCAGACGGCATTGGTCAGGAAGCCTGAATTAGTTTCTCCCCTTCCTTATATGCACTCTTTCGGTTGCCGGGCTTGGAGGTTGTGTACACTCTTATCCCGGCATCCATTCTATTTTTCTTCTAGTGCTGTACCTGACCCGGCTGCCGGCCTATGAGGCCGGCAGCCGGGCAGGTGTAGTCCTCTGGTTCTTTTGCTGCCGGCTGGCATCGGTCTTGTACCTTTGCCGGCCGGCTTATGTCAGCCCTTGTCTGCCGGTCACCAAGAGTGTGGCCGGCAGCTGGGTACTACCTTGTGTAGTTGCTGGCCGGCAGCCATTGCCGGCCAACATTGGCTGTTACCGGCCGGCAGTTGCTGCCGACCGGCACAGGCATTTGAACCAGAGTGCTGCCGCCCTATAACTGTTAAGTAGTATACTTTAAAGCTAGTTGTGGTGTGTGCCGGCCGGCAAAGGCAGGCCGGCACACATCCCCCTATACTGTACTAGTATTCTTCAGTATAACATATACAGTAAGAAGAAAACTATGGTAAGGGTTTTGGTACAGCACTGTGTCTTCTAACACTATTGTGTTTTCTTGCACATCCCTTTGCTGTTGCCCTCAGATAGGAAGCTGAGTTCTTTCCTGTCTATTATCCAGGATTTTAAAATCATTGCTTAGGTGTGAGCTCCACCTGTTTCCTAGAAGAGATAAACCATTTTGATTTTATTATCTGGAAGGCTGCAACAATGGGTTGTGAGGGAAACACAAGTGTGTGTCTTTCCTTTATGAATGTTATGCTATACTATGCATATCCAGTGATACATAGTTCACTTGATACTCATAGAAATTTCTTCTCTTTACAGGAGGACCCTCCGAAGTGCGGAAATGTTTTCTGCAACGTCTGCAGCAAGAACCTCTGCGGACATGAGTGTTGTAGGAGACACGCAGCATGCGCTGTCTCCAAGGATGATCTCCAGTATTGGGACCCTCAGGTATGTACTGTATGCACTAACCTGATTACTGAGGCTTTTGATTCCCCTAGAACGGCGGAATCAAGGGATATAGCAAGGGAGAAGCTTCGTACTTGGGTAAGGGGCTTCAAGAAGAACACCTCTGGCCCTTATCTTCCAAGTGAGAAGATGAGGGCGTATCTTTTTCCCCAGGCATCAGCTGATGCAGTGATTCCCCAGCCTCAAGAGGAGATCCCTCAAGATCAAGTCCAGGTGGACGTGGAAGTCGCAGTCGCGATGCAAGACATCCAGTTAGATGACAGGATGTCTGACCTGGACGAACGTTTGGAACAAGACCTCCTGGCAGAAGGTCAGGATGAAGTTCAAACCCCGGATGTCGTAGAGGATGAGGTCGACGAGGTGTCGGCTACTCCGGTTCAGATTCCGGAGCCTATCCCCTCAACATCGGCCGGTCTCCCAGTAGAACTGGGACAGGCCCTCTCTTCGATTGTTGGAATGATCCAACAAATGCAGAAGGAGAATCAGGAGAAGGCGGCTGCTATGGAACTGCGTATGCAGTCCCTGGCAGAATCACGTGGGCCCCGGAAAAGGCTCAATGTGAAAGACCTTCCCTTATGCTCAGATGCTAACCCATGGAGGTATGCTGAGCACATGCCGATGACGACTGGAAAGATCGTCATCTCGGATAAGCTGGGTTCAGTTCCCCTAGAGGAGGTGGAATTCTGGCCCAGCAAGGCATCATATCCGGCCTGCTATGTCCGGCTGAGAAAAGAACCAGCTTCAAGGGAGGAGAGGTCATAATTATGGACCACGCTAAGGCTCAAGCCCTACTCTAACTCGAAGGTAGCTGCATTGAGCAAGAAGCTCCCTTCTTTTGTGTCCTCTCCTGCTAGAGCCTTCCCCTTTCTACAGAAAGGGTTTGCGGCTGTCCTAAAGGCAGTCGAGGCCGGCAAGCCTTGCCCCTCCCTGGAGGAGTGTAAACCCTTGTCGCTGGCCCTGCCTATGGACCACAAAGACTGGAAGGATGTCCATCTGACATTCTCAGTGGGAAAGTTGGAGGCTGATATTGCCGGACGGCAATTCGGCGAGGACCTCCCCAAGCTGTCCGACTCTCTTTTACGAAGAGAGTTCGAGACAAAAGAAAGACTGGCTGCCTCAATGTCTCATCAGACTACTCTTGAGACGATGGCAAGTGACCCCAAGGTCCATGAAATGTTCATGGTAGTGGCTAAGTCTCACCTAGCCACAGTGACGAAGGACCTTTATAGCTTCGTCAAGGCAAGGAGAGCTTGCAGGGAGTTCGTGTTCACCGGGGCTACGGTGAGACACGAGCCAAGGAAGTTAATCTCCTCCAACATTTGGGGAAAAGACCTTTTCCCTACCGATGTGGTCAAAGAAGTTGTTGATAAGGCCGCCGTGGAGAATAGAAACCTTCTCCAGAAGTGGGGCCTGGCTATCAAAAGAAAGTCTTCCCCGGATGAGGGTCCTCAACCAAAGAGGAAGAATATGAGGACTAGGCTACCGTCTCGGCCAGCCAAGCCTTTTAGACAGCAACAGCAACTGCAATTGCCATTGCCTCCAGTGCCCCAGATGGTGGCACAAACCCCGACTACTTTTCAGTGGGTACCCCAGGCTGTGCCAGGTCAGTCAACCACATTCACCCCAATGTTCGAAGGACAGTCTTCTTCCTTTCGTGCAAAACCTAGAGGAGCAGCCAGAGACTCGTCTAGGCGCCCCTCAAGGGGAAGGGGATTCAGAGGTGGTCGTGGTCAGGGAGGCAAGACCTCAGGACGGCAGTCCAAGTGAAACGATACCGGTAGGAGGGAGACTGATGAAATTTTGGGATCGCTGGACCTTCGATCCCTGGGCCCAAAGCCTACTCAAGAATGGACTGGGCTGAAGCTGGTACAGCACTCCACCCCCGTGCCTTCGGTTTTTCCAACACTCCACCCCCGTTCTGGAGGAGTACGTTCAAGAACTGTTGGAGAAAAAGGTGATCCGAAAGGTGAAGTCCATCAAATTCCAAGGGAGGCTGTTTTGTGTTCCCAAGAAAGACTCGGAAAAGCTCAGAGTCATTCTGGACTTGTCGCCACTCAACAAGTTCATAGTGAATTGCAAATTCAAGATGCTAACACTGCAACACATAAGGACCTTACTGCCCAAGAGGGCATACTCAGTCTCTATAGACTTGTCAGACGCCTATTGGCACATTCCAATCAGCCGTCGACTCTCCCCCTACCTAGGGTTCAGGCGACAACGGAGACTATACGCCTTCAGAGCCATGCCATTCGGGCTAAACATAGCCCCAAGGATTTTCAATTACGCCTAAAGGGAATTCAGGTAGTAGCCTACCTGGACGACTGGCTGGTGTGGGCAGCATCCGAGACCGAATGCTTGCAAGCTTCCAGTCAGGTGATCCAGTTCCTAGAGTACCTAGGCTTCAAGATCAACAGAAAAAAGTCTCGACTTTCTCCATCCCAAAAGTTCCAGTGGCTGGGAATCCACTGGTACCTTTTGTCACACAGTTTCTCCATCCCGACGAAGAAAAGGAAGGAGATAGCGGGCTCTGTCAAGAGACTTCTAGATTCCGAAAGGATATCAAGACGCAAACAGGAGAGGGTACTAGGCTCTCTCCAGTTTGCTTCAGTGACAGACCCAGTGCTAAGAGCACAGCTAAAGGATGCAACCGGAGTTTGGAGAAGGTATGCATCAAACGCGCGAAGAGATCTGAGAAGACCAGTGCTGCCTCAGCTACGTACTCTTCTCAGGCCTTGGTCCCAAGCCAGACATCTAAAGAAGTCGGTTCTTCTTCAGCCACCTCCCCCGTCGATGACGATTCACTCAGACGCCTCAAAGGAGGGATGGGGAGGTCACTCTCATCGGAAAAAAGTCCAGGGGACTTGGTCCAAGCTATTCAGGACCTTTCATATAAACTTTCTAGAAGCTATGGCAGTGCTCCTTACCTTAAAGAAAGTCTCCCCGCGTCACTCGATCCACATAAGATTGGTGATGGACAGCGAGGTGGTTGTGAGATGCTTGAATCGACAAGGGTCGAGGTCACCACCTCTCAACCAGGTGATGTTAGCCATTTTCCGATTGGCGGAAAAGAAGAAGTGGTACCTGTCGGCAGTTCACCTTCAAGGAGTCCGCAATGTGACAGCGGACGCTCTATCCAGGTTCACACCGATAGAGTCGGAATGGTCCTTAGACGCAGGATCATTCTCCTTCTTTCTGAATCAAGTCCCAGAACTGCAGATAGACCTCTTTGCGACGAAAGACAACAAGAAGTTGCCCCTGTACGTGTCCCCGTACGAGGACCCCTTAGCGGAAGCAGTGGACGCGATGTCCCTCGACTGGAACAGATGGTCCAGGATTTATCTGTTCCCTCCTCACAACCTTCTGTTGAGGGTCCTCAACAAACTGAGATCCTTCAAGGGGGTAGCGGCAATAGTGGCCCACAAGTGGCCGAACAGTATGTGGTTCCCCTTGGCGTTGGAACTACAGATGAAGTTCGTGCCGCTACCACATCCAGTTCTGACCCAGCGAGTCCAGAAGTCGACTGTCTGCGCTTCATTACAGAAAACCCAGACCCTGCAGCTCATGATTTTCTCGCCCTTGCGGTGAGAAAGCGTTTCGGGATTTCGAAAGCCAGCATAGACTTCCTAGAGGAATATAAGTGCAAATCGACTAGAAGGCAATATGAGTCATCTTGGAGAAAATGGGTGGCCTTTGTAAAGGCAAAGAATCCGCAGGAGATCTCAACAGACTTCTGCTTATCTTTCTTCATCCACCTCCATGGCCAAGGGTTGGCAGCTAACACGATTTCAGTGTGTAAATCTGCTTTGATGAGACCCATTTTATTTGCCTTCCAGATCGACCTAGGTAACGAGATCTTTAATAAAGTTCCGAAAGCCTGCGCTAGGCTCAGACCTTCAGCACCTCCAAAGCCCATCTCATGGTCTTTAGACAAAGTTCTTCATTTCGCCTCCCTGTTGAGCAATGAAGAATGTGCGTTAAAGGATTTGACGCAAAAAGTTATTTTCCTATTTGCACTCGCGTCCGGGGCCAGGGTTAGTGAGATCGTAGCCCTCTCGAGAGAGGCAGGTCGTGTTCAGTTCCTGGATGGGGGGGATCTGAACCTGTTTCCGGATCCTACGTTTCTCGCCAAGAATGAGTTACCCACCAACAGGTGGGGTCCCTGGAGAATCTGCCCTCTGAAAGAAGATGCATCTCTATGTCCAGTAGAATGCCTAAAGGTCTATCTTCGTAGAACTTCAGACTTCAAGGGTGGTCAACTATTCAGGGGAGAAACATCAGGCTCAAATTTATCTCTGAATCACCTCAGAGCGAAAATCACATATTTTATTCGCAGAGCGGATCCTGACAGTACACCCGCAGGTCACGATCCGAGGAAAGTTGCCTCATCCCTAAATTTCTTTAATTGTATGGATTTTGAACATCTCCGTTCATACACGGGCTGGAAGTCTTCCAGGGTGTTCTTTCGCCACTATGCGAAGCAAGTAGAGGAACTTAAGAGATCTTTGGTAGCAGTGGGTCGTGTAGTTAACCCTACTGTTTAACTCTGCGAGGAACAGTGGTCTTAATTGGGACGATTAAGCCCAGGGTGAGTGTGTAGGTACATACTGTACTACAAACTAAATGAGGGCACCAAATGCCTACATAGACTGTTCCTTCTTTCAAAGGTGAACCTAGCATAAGTACAGACATGTGTGCCGAGCGTTTCTAACGCTAATGTGATTGATTTGTAATACAGACTTTTATGACTTGATACCTCGGTATCTTATTAAAGTGGCGTTTAATGGTTTTTCTTTCAGATAAACAAGTTCTGTTTACTATCATACTTATGCTTAAAGTTTTGGGTTATCCTCTTTTATATATATATATATATATATATATATATATATATATATATATATATATATATATATGTTGTTAACCTGTCTGTTTATTGTCTGTCAATAAACTTGTTCTTGAGAACCTTGCGTCTCTTTCACCTGTGTCAATTTATTGGTATAATTGAGCATTTAATTCTATGTATCTTATCTGGGATAATTCTGATAGAATTGTTCTGTTATGCAAGCTATGTTGCATTGGTTTATGTAGTCCCCTAATGGGAGGACTCCGTCCCATAAAGGGACGAGGGCGGTTTTATTAGTTTCTTCCTATGCGGATATAAACCTTTGTCCAATACAAGTATTGTGCGGATTACTGGTCAATATATATTGACGCAGTGGTTCTATACAAACTATGCTTTACTTAATATAGGGCGAGACCACTATATTAGCTTGCCTGGTATTCATACATAGGTATATGTACTCTTCGAGACTTTTCCAGAGTCTAGTAGGACTCTTCCCTGTAGGGGGCAGGAAGCTCTAACATAGTTTATAGTTAGTTGAAAAGATGTATAACGGTAACATCTTAGGTCTCTAGGTCTAGTCGACCGGGAAAAAATTACCTCCGGGGAGTACGGCACGTTCTGAGAATCCACAGATACAGTAATGCTCTGGTACACTTCCATCAGGACGACATGGCTTGAGCCCAAAAAACGGATTTTGAGCGAAGCGAAAAATCTATTTTTGGGTGAGATGGCCATGTCGTCCTGATGGACCCGCCCTTGCCTTTCTAAGAAAGGGCTGTAGGACCCCTCCCTACATACAGTATCTGTAGCACCTCGTGTACGCTACAAGGAATACAGATGGCGCCAGGATTGGCGCCAGGCACGCATACGAATCGGGGGATAGGGAAGCCTTTGGAGCGGCTCCCCTTTTTCTTTCCCGAATTCGTATCTCGCCAATCACCTCCTACGAGACGAAATCTCTGTCCAGGATGTAGATTGCCATGTGGCGTGTCTAGAATACGTCCTCTGATATGTCGCGATATCCCTTTCACGAGGGATACTCGCTCCAGGAGTTAGAATTCTGGTACCTTAAGGTAAATTCTCTGGGAATATCGCCGTAGTTGTAATATACCCTAGGAAGCTACCCTATAGGAACTTCCATCAGGACGACATGGCCATCTCACCCAAAAATAGATTTTTCGCTTCGCTCAAAATCCGTTATATATGTGTGTGTGTGTGTGTGTGTATATATATATATCGGTATATATATGTATATATATATATATATATATATATATATATATATATATATATATACAGTATGTATGTATAGTCTGTGTATGTATATACATATGGATGAAATGTTACTGAATTTGTATTTCATAGGGATTTCATACACTACAAAGTACTAAAATATGACTACGACAATGACCTCATTTTTTATTTTGTGATAACATTCTTTATTTATATATATATATATATATATACATATATATATATATATATACATATATATATATATACATATATATATGTGTGTATATATATATATATATATATATATATATATGTGTGTGTGTGTGTGTGTGTGTGTGTGCGGACTCTTATCCACTTTATATCTAACATGTAAGCGACCTGAAGAGAGAGAGAGAGAGAGAGAGAGAGAGAGAGAGAGAGAGAGAGGTGGGGGGTTTGACTCTGTCTGGAAAATGGCTGAAATTAGTTTAATTATAAGTTAGTAAGTTAAACGAGGCCTCCTGATTTCGTCCATACGTGATTACTCATGACAATTTGGATTAGCCAGTGAACGACGGTGTGTTGTGACCCAGTGATAAGTGTGCGATTTGCCTGAACCATCTTTCTCTTCTCAGGAATTTGTCTAGAGATCCTCTTGCATCTATTTCATTGCTTCATAAAAAAGTAGTTTAAGTGTTTCATTGTTGAACAGTCCTTTTTAGCGTTGCGGATATATTTACCTGTGAGACAATTTTTGAGCCAAGGGGTCCATTGGTTTTCTCATTTATTGTAATATGAGTGACATAGGCAAGAGATAGATAAATGTAATCAGCATCCGAGCTGATCCTCAAACTGTTGTGTTCCGAATGTAGGTACTGTTCTAAAAATAGGCTTTTGATTAACATAATCAACTTATTTATATTCTATGATAGTTACCTTTCTCAAATGTACCACTTGCTTGTAATGAGATAACTAATAGGAACTAAATGTCAATGATTATTGTGTGGAGAAAGGACGCTAATGAACTGAGCATATAGCCGCTATGGGGCAGGGTCATTATACCCATTTTATTTTAATATCCCTTATCAAAGGTTAAAGATGTCTGGTTTTAGTTCCAGTTTCATCAATATAGATGCTCACCAGAACGTCACCCGGACAAGCCGAACCACAGCAGTGACCTTCCCATTAAACAGCTTAAACTCACGGTCCCGGTCTCGGATAGATCTGCTGTCATGCGAATGCTAGGCAAAGATGTTACTACTGTACTATCCAGGAGGCTAGTATAGTATTATTATTATTATTATTATTATTATTATTATTATTATTATTATTATTATTATTATTATTATTTAAGCTGATTTCCAATGCACCTAACTTACGTCATATCTGGGTTGTAATAGTTTCAATATTATCATGAAAAAATCAAATGTTTAAATTAGAAGGTTTTGCTACAACAACAACAACAACAACAAAAATAAATAAATAGATAAATAAATAAAAGTAACTTTGGTCAGATGAAAGTCAATATGAGGGTCAAGGTTATTCATATATGAGAAAGAAAACTCTCATATTAAACTATTGAGGTAGAACCAAGTAAGTGTCTATCGTTCAATACCTGGGCAAACCAGTGAAGGACACTGCTATTGTACTCAGTATAGGGCTCAAGATCAGCTAAACTGTAATTTTAATATCACAAACGCTATCTAATCAGCCAACAATAAATTAGATAACCGAACCTGAACTGGCTGGATGTGCCAGTAAGGGAAAGCTGAGCCTAGGATGATAGGGTCTTTAACATTATCCGGATGGTGTACAGATGACACGGATGAGTGATCAGGTTAGGTGTAGGACAACAGCTTCAACATAACTGTACCCCATACATGAAAATAAGTAAAAGTGGTGAAAGGATAAACCCTCGGCCAACTGTACTTAAATTCAAAGTATCTTTCCATGGATGTCAGACCAAAAAATGCAGAATTAATGGAGTAAATGTTGTTTTTGTCAAGAGGATAGAATCGATGAAACACTAATTTCATCTCTGGGCTTATTTTAAAGGAAACAGGACTCTGCTGGATAAGGTAATCTTACAAAAATATGTACCATTGTTTCATGCTCTTAATGTTATGCCAATATTATTTGATTCAACACGGTTAGGTGATGCAGAAGGCATAGAAACTACCTTGATATGAGTTAAAGAAAAATATAATATTTTTCTTAAATACCAAACTAAAAAGAGCACAGAAGATAAGAGTGACTTCCATTACAACACGCACAGGGGAAAACCATGGAAAGAGATCAAGACCCTCAGACCCTCCTTAGACACATTGCTTTTTGTGTAGAGAAGAGGATGAAATATCAAATTTATAGCTCAGGTAATGACAACTCAGCTGAATAAAAGGCTCAATCAATGTTCCAGGGCTCGTGGTTTCTTACAAATTCAAGTGCTGGTGATGTTCTTACTCAAGAACGGAAGTATCACCCACGATGCTTACAAGCTCAAATAAGTTACATCTTCTCCAAGAAAGCAAGAGGAGATTCAGCATGATCAATGGATAGAGCTATAACTAGTGTTTTTCCGAACTTATTATCTATATCATTGATAGCAAAGTTATTAATACAGAAATAT
>NC_090737.1:140943736-140948736 GCF_036898095.1 Palaemon carinicauda
GCAGTTATTTAAACAGACCAAAGCACTGCGTTTGTTAACCTGTTTAGTTCCAAGTTACAGAACATGGGGAGGTGAATGAGAGAATTGCGTAAACTTTCTCCATGTGAATAACTGGAATATCCGGGAATGAGAATATGCAACCTTTATCTAAGTACAGGTACGTGTGAATGAGTAGATCGCGTAACCTTTGTTCGATGGAATAACCTTCATTCTTGTGAATTAGAATTGCCTGTAATTCTTATTCATTGGAAAAATTTTGATATACGTATGTGAAAATACTGTGTAATCTTTATCCCACCGAGTAACCTCTATTCAAGTGGAGGAGGAAGGCGGGTTGTCCTCGTCCGATGGATATCCTTCATCGACGGAATTGAAAATGCTGTCACGTTAAAAAGAAGATTGTGTAACGTTTATCAACATGGATACTATCATAATCAATGTATGTTAATGAGAAGGATGTTCGTTTTCTTTCGTCAAAATGAGATGATCATGTAACCTTTATCCAACTTTATGAGAATGTTGTGCGACCTTTATCCACGTGAGAGAGAAAATTGCATAATTTTTATATACGGAAATGAAAATGTCCAGCAACTTAAATGTAAGGGATTAGAAAAGAATGTGTAATCTTTATCTGAGAAATAGTATGTTGTGCACCTTTATCAACAGGAGAGAAAAGATCGTGTAACCTATATCCCTGAGAGTGAATGAAAATGTCCTCCGATCTTTATTCACGTGAGGAAGAAAACTGTATACTCTTATCTACGTGACGTGATGGAGAATGTCAGGTGACCTTCATCCGGTGATTGAAAGATTGTTCAATCTCTGTACACATGAAGGCGTATTTTTGCGAAGAGTTTTTAATCTTTATGTGTGTGAAGGAGAATATTTTGCAACCTTTACCTATAAAGTGAGAGTATTGTGTAATCTTTTCACTGGTGAAGGAGAAGGTCGTGTAACTTTTATCCTTTTGAATGAGAAGGTCATGCAAACGTTTACCATGTAAAAAAGAAGATTGTGAAAATTTTATGCACGCAAGTGAAAAATAATGCAGCTTTTATCTAAATGTGAGATAAGGCATGAAAATAAAGTTTGTCCTCAGGGGATAGAATGGTCGTGCATGCTTCATCCAGGAGTATGACACGATCATTTTGACCTTTATCTGAGACGAGGAATTGTGCATTATTTTCTTCAATAACCGGGATGATTGAGTAATATCAAAATAGACGGAAAATTAAGTCACCTCTATACAAATGGAGGAAAAGACTGTGCAACCTGAATCGAAAATACTAGGAAAAGATTGTAAAGGTATGTGTAGCCTACACTGTAGATAGAGCTGCCTTCCTCTAGCGAGTGATAGTAACCTAAAGTTTATGTACACTACACCAAGATTTGCTCTCCCTAGAACTACGATATAGTACACTCTAGTGTACACTAGAGTGTGTTTGACTTAGAAAGGACTAAGAAATGTCAGTCAGACTTGAGAGACTCAATGTAAGATATAATAGTCCAGGCAACGAGTTGATGCAGCGGCTACACTAGTCATGAAAGCATTCAGGAAAAAGAAGAGAAAGTGAAGCCACTTTCATGTGATTTCTGATTTAGGAATATCTAATATCTTTGCTTTTTCTTTCATAGTAATTTCCTTTTTTGATTGTGATACTGCATCAACGGAACATTCCAGAACTTTGGGAACCTTCCATATTACAGTATTTAGGGCACAGTCTTTATCCCTCCCCCATTTCTGTTTTTCATTAAATGTTATTTTACTCATATTGTACAGCATTTCTCTCCCTATATTGATAAAAAAAAAATCTATCCAAGTCTACAAATTGATCCATAGCAGTCTCGGCACATGTTCTCCACCTCATTTCCACCACCACATTAGTTAGACTGCAAAAACTCTACCGAAATGGGAGGTTAAGTCTAGCTAGAACGCTCTCACTGCTGTTTACAGTATTTAGAGAGCTGTAGCTAGAGCCAATCTACCTAAAATATCAAGTGTATATATACATCACCAGACTTGAACCCGAGATGACAAAAAGAAATGAACTTTAAGTGGGTGAAAAGATCTTGTAATATGAATAAAAAAAAAATGAGGAAAATGTGATGTAACCTCTATCCAAATAAGAGAAAGGTACTGCACAAGGTATATGTTAATAAAATTAAATGATACTTGGATAGAGGTTACATCACATTTTCCTCATTTTTTTTATTCAGATTTGACCTCCATTCAAAATTAAAGTAAAGATTTCAACCTCTGCTGAGAATGGAGGAAAATATTGAGTAACTCATATCTAATGAAAGGCAGTAGGTTGGCCAGGGCACCAGCCACCCGTTGAAATACTACAGCTAGAGAGTTATGGGGTCCTTTGAATGGCCAGACAGGACTACATTGGATCCTTCTCTCTGGTTACGGTTAATTTTCCCTTTGCCTACACGCACATCGAATAGTCTGGACTATTCTTTACATATTCTCCTCTGTCCTCATACACCTGACAACACTGAGATTACCAAACAATTCTTCTTCACCTAAGGCGTTACTGCCCTGTAATTGTTCAGCTGCCACTTTCCTCTTGGTAAGGGTAGAAGAGACTCTTTAGCTATGGTAAGCTTCTCCTCTAGGAGAAGGATACTCCAAAATCAAACCATTGTTCTCTAGTCCTGCGTAGTGTTATAGCCTCTGTACCATGGCCTTCCACTGTCTTGGGTTGGAGTTCTCTTTCTTGAGGGTACACTCGGGCACACTATTCTACCTTATTTGTCTTCCTCTTGTTTTGTTAAAGTTTTATAGTTTATATAGGAGGTATATATTTTTTTTTAAATATTTTATTTTTCCTTGTTTCCTTTCCTCACTGGGCTATTTTCCCTGTTGGGGCCCCTGGCCTTATAGCATTTTGCTTTTCCAACTAGGGTTATAGCTTAGCAATTACTAATTAATAATAATAATAATAAAAGAAAAGATGGAGTAACCTCCTTCTAAAATGTACGAGAAGTAGAAGGCAACTTTATCCAACAAGAATGAAAAAGGTGAAGTAACCACTACCCAAAAAGGAAAGCGAAGACTGAGTAACCTGTTACCAAAAAGGAGAGGAAGAATTACCTGTACCCAAAATGGAGGAACACTTGGAGAAAGCTCAATCCAAAAGGAAGAAAAAGGCCAAATGATCACAGTCTGGAAAAAAAGGCAGAACAACCTATGTTAAAAATGAAGGGAAACACAGTATCCTCTTCCCAAAACGAAGAAAAGTGTAACATATGTCCCAAAAGGGAGGAGGAAATAGTATCCTAATCTAAGAGGAAAAAAGGGAGAGTAACCTCTTATCGAAATTAGGAAAATACAGAGTAAACTCTATCTAAATATGAGGAAAAGAAAGCATAACCTCTGTTCATAAACAAGAAACACATGGAGTAACCTCTGTTCATAAGGATGAAAAAGAAAGAGTAGCTACTGTCAAAATGGAAACTAAATTTCCAGTACCAATAGGTATAAAAAAAGTTTGGCTACTATGCATTATGAGAGGGTGCCAGTTGTCTCTGCTCATCTTCAGACGGGAAGTGAATGAAAGTAGGCGGAATTAGTTCTATTTATTCGCCTCAGAAGTTTTGTCAAATTGGGTGCTGCTCTTCCATTGGCTGAGCTGCTCTCTGAGAGGGGATCTATCACAGAGTAGGTCCAGGTGGAGCTCCTAGTACTGTGCGCTGATTGGCTAATGCACTACCTGAGCGGGGCTCAGCATCAGGCAAGCTGTTCTGCCACTTAGATTCCAGGTCTAGTGAGTCCCAAACTGGTTGCTGATTAGCTGAGGTGCCTGCCATGAGAGTCTCAGTCATAGGAAAGCTGTCTGCCTGCTAATCGTCATCGTCCCTGTCAATGTTGGCGAGACGTTTGACAGTGTTCCTATGAAAGGAGGGTAGAAGAAATACGAAAGGAGGGAGGAGAAACATCTCTTGAGCAGTGTTAAGGTTCAGCTTTTCTTGCTGGATCTGCAGGACCTCCAGGATCCTGAGCCTTCTGCTATCCGGAGAATTGCTGATGATCGTGGTATTTGTGGTGATTTCCACACGTTTGACGTACTTGGTGTATCTTAATGGCTCCTTGTTTAATGTAGCAGGACAAACGTTTAGAAAGTCTCATCATAGTCATTCAAATATAACAGCCATGGCATCCACAGACTGGGCAATGGTCGGAATAAACGATGTTTGACTTCTGAAAGTCCTGCACAGAAGGGGCTTTAACTTCTTTCCATGGAATAAAAATCCCTCTGGCCATCCTCTATCCACTTCCTTCACAAATTCTTCTTTCTTTCAACCCTCAAGCTTTCTGTCATAACACTTACTTTATTTGTCAATGTCACAGGTTCATTATTCTACAAAACCACCTGACTGTCCATTTTTATTCATCAAACACAACATGAAAGTTTGGGTTTTCAATCACAACTGGTGAACAACTGCCATCGCTCACACCACTAAGTCTATGCTCAATTTCTTGACTAACTGAAGCACCACCATGGGCACCAAAACATTCCTTCCCTTGGGTCACGGTGACACCTCCATAGTGGTAATAACATCAACTGCTAACACCCCGTGAACACTATTAACCAGCTGATCCGAATCCACAGCCCTCAATTTCACACATTCACTGTTTTCACCTAGCTTCACCCAATCTGCAACCTTACACTTAATATGACTTTCTTCGAAATCACTGATATACACCTCCCCTCTACACTGGGACACATATCTGGAATGTACCACATATGTAGAGCAGCCTGTTTCTACAATCCCTTTAGCAGGCTCATTACCAATCCAAACGTCAAAGTTAACTTATATCCAAAAGAAAGAAAACTGAGTAACCTCTACTAAAAAAGAAAAAAAAAAGATTAACCTCTACAAAAGGAAGCAAAAGATATGGGAGCCTCTATATAAGAGGAAGTAAAGACAAAGCTATCTCTTCCAAGAGGAAGGAAAAAACAGAGTAACCCCATATCAAAACAAAGTAAAGA
>NC_090737.1:140953736-140981236 GCF_036898095.1 Palaemon carinicauda
AACTACTTAGCTACTCAGCCAACACAAAGAACAGAGAAGAAAACAGGCTCAAGTGATTATTAGGACTGGCTATCTAGCTAATCATCAAACTAGGGGGCACAGGGAAAATAGTGAACTCCAGAGGTTATTACGATTAGCTATTTATTTACTCAGTAAACTCGAAGTACGAGTTGGATCACAGGGAAAACAGTTGAGTCTGGTGACTAGTATGAGTAGCTATTTAGCTACTCAGTAAACTTAGAACTGGGAAGACAATAGACTTCTGTAGTTATTACAAATGGGTATTTAATGACTCAGTAAACTCGAAGAACAGGTAAGATAATAGACTCCTGTGGTTATTACGATTGGCTATTAACAACTTCAATTACGGGATCATAGGGAAAACAGTTGACTCTGGTTATTGCGATTGGCTATCTACTTTCTCAGTTAACTAAGAGTATAAGGAAAGGAGTAGACTCCTGTGGTTATTACGACTGGTTATTTAGCTGCTCAGCTAACTTGGATCACAGAGAAAATCGTTGACTCTGGTGGCTATTACAAGTGGCTATTCAGCTACATAGTAAACTTGAAGTACAGGGAAGACAATAAACTCAGTTGTTTACTACGATTGGCTATTTAGTTTCTCAGCAGACTTGCAGGGAAAACAGTGGCTATTACAAATGGCTATTTAGCTACTCAGGAAATTTGAAGACCAAGGAAAACAATAGACTCTGGTGGTTATTATGATTGGATATTTAGATACTGAGCAGACTTGGAGGGAAAACAGTTGACTCAGGTGACTATTACAAATGGCTATTTAGCTACTCAACAAACTTGTATCAAGGGAAAACTGTTGACTTTAGTGGGTATTACGTGTGGCTATTTACAGTAGCTACTCAGTGATTAGTGCTAGTGGTTATTACGATTAGCTATTTAGCCACTCAGCAAATTTAGATCACTTGGGGAAACAATTGATTCCAGTCATTATTATGATTGGGTATTTAGGGACTCGGCAAACTTGAAGAACAGGGAAGACAAGAGACTACTGTGGTTATTACTCATTGGCTATTTAGCTACTTAGTTGACTCTGCTGGTTATTTTGATTGGCTATTTACTTACTTGCCCCCCCCCCCCCCCAGATGCTGAAGCCTTGATGAGGATGGGGGCTTAGGAATTACCAGCTGGACTCTAATGAACAGAGGGAGCTACTTTCCCACTGGACCTCGGTGCCCAACAGTTGATCCAACTAAATCAGTCAGCACTTTCTCTTTTCCTTTTGGTTATTTCCTTTTTCTCCCATCTCTTCCTTTTTTGGGCTTGATATTGTTGATGACTTTGGCTTGTTTGATTATGCTTTGGTTGCTTCTTTGGATTTGGCACAGTGAGGGATGGACGGCATTCCATCTCAACCTGTGCCAATGTAGACGCCATCACCCTCTGGCAGACCCCATTGGGTGCAGACCAAGTCTGTTAAGAGTCGGGCTCTAGTGATCCGGTTGTAAGTTGCCCATATTAGCGGGTAATGGGTGACGCCAGGCATTGAAGTCACTGGAGGAGGGGCTAACCACCCCCACTGACCAGTGTACGCCCACCTTAAGAGAGGCAGACCCTCTCTAATAGAGGACTGGTCCCCGCTGAAGCCTCTTCTCGTGTTGGGCCACATGGGATAGGAGGACTGACATCCTCCAAATAGAGGTGGATAACCCGGCTTGCTCTTTCAAAAAAACCCAACCCCTCTGTTGACGACCTGGAAAATACAAACATGGACCTCGGTACAGATAGCTCCAACTCGGGTTCCAATATCGTAACATTGGAACCTTACTCACGTCATATGAAGAATGATAAGAAAACACTAGAGAAAAAAAGAGAGAGTGAGAAATGATGACAGTATAGAAAAATATAGAAAAGTAGAAGTATTACCTGGTCACTATGAAGTAGTGAATTATGAGACATTTTTTATTTTGGAATTTGAAAATGCAAGACATGAACGTGTAAATATTTTTAAAGCTAATAGGGACATAGTTGCTGTATGTGGAGGGCAGCCAAAAATTCTTCCCCAGGGAAATGGAAGTCTCCTGATAGAGGCACTATCCCCAACACAAGGCAAAAGATTGAAAACACTCGCAACATTGAATGGTCATAGTGTCAAATGCATTTCGCACCCTACTTTCAACCAGAGTAGAGGTGTGATATATGCTTCAGAGTTGCTGGACATGTAGGAAAAAGAAATTGAGGATGAACTGAAAAGTCTAGTAGTAAAAGTAGTCAGAATGAGAAAGAGAGTTGCTGAACATCGGATTCCTCTTGCTACTTTGATTATAACATTTGATCAATGCAGATTACCAAATGTTATAAAAGCTGGTTGGCTATCTTTGAAGGTAAAACCATATATCCCTTCACCATTGCAATGTTATCATTGCCAAATGTATGGCCATTTAAGCCAGAAATACAAGGAAAAACTAAATAATAAGGCAGCTGTTTGTGCTAACTGTGGAAAAAGTAGTCATGGAGTTTGCATAGAAAACCATAATTGCATACATTGTGGGGCAGCACACCCAGCTACATCTAAAAGCCGTGTTAAGTTTATTTTTGAAAAAGAAATTCAGGCCATTAGGACCATGGAAAGGGTTACTTTTAAAGAGGTTCATAAAAGAGTTCTTGAAAAGCAGATAAGACCAGGGCAACCTTTTTTCAATGGTTCTGAAGAAAAACTTGCCAAACCACATAGACGAAAATTATATCTCTACTTCTAAGATAAAGAAACAAATGACAGTAGTTAAAGAGGTTGAAAGTCCCATCGAAAATCTATATCCAGAAATTGTAGAAAAATCAAAACAGATCCTTAAAGATCTGAAAGTTATTCAAAAGCCAACTACTCCGATTCTAAACAATAGTACAAACCTCTCTCAGACCGTGTCCTTGCCTGATCTGATGGAGGTTCCACTTGAAACCAATTTACCTGGTGAACCTGTAGTGGGGAAGGTGCAAAAACCCGACAGATCACAACCTTTTAATCGAAAAAGAGAGAGACCTCCATCTCTCTCGCCTCCTACCATAAGAAACATTATAGTCACGACTTCAAATAAATATGATATCTTGTCTGCTGATGTTTCTAATCAACTAGAAAGTAAATTGAACCAATCAGAAATTCAAGTTGAGGTCCACCATCCTCCTCAACAATTAGATCAAAAGGACACAAAGAAAAAGAGGAACACAAAACCCACTATATCAAGATCCTCTCTAGAGATACCACCGGGAAATATTGTTAGATCAAATATTGCCAATAGAAAGACTTCATCTAAGGTGTCTTCCAAAAAATAAACCATAGTTTTTCCTCCATTCTGCAATGAAATTACCAGGGTTTAAGGGCGAAATATAAACAACTTAAGCTCCTCATACGTGAGCACTCCCCTATAACTGTATGTCTACAAGAAAGCAAGCTCGGTGCTAATACTCCTTGTCCTCGAGAGTATGTTAGCTATAGGACACCATATGATCAACGAGCAGGGAGCCATGGGGGAAGTCTTATATATGTACATCGAGATGTTCCCCAAATATCTTTGTCTATCTGTACCCCTCTGCAGGCAGTGGTTGTACAGATTGATATAGGGAGAAAATACACAATCAGCTCTCTTTACTTGCCTCCAAATGATAACATCTCATATGATAATATAGTAGAGGTGATTAAACAGCTCCCACAACCTTTTCTCTTACTAGGAGATCTTAATGGTAGACATCCTTTATGGGGTGATGTTTTGGCAAACGCAAGGGGTAATATTATATCATCAATTTTGGAGAATGAAGATGTCGGACTCCTTAATACAGGAGAGCCCACACATTTTCATGTTCAGACAGGTACCTTGTCCTGTATTGACCTATCAGTTGCAAGCTCTAACTGTCTTCTCGATTTTAATTGGAGAACATTAGATGATTGGCATACTAGTGATCATGCACCAATCATTATAAACACCAACAATGGTCCACCTTTACAGAAATCGCCTCGATGGAATCTTGATAAGGCGGACTGGGATAGATTTCGGGAGTCAAGTGAAATTGAAGGAAATGCAGTACAATTTGAAAGTGTTGATGATGCCATAGACTTACTTAATGGAACTCTTCACACAGCAGGAGTCAATTCCATTCCCAAAACAACAGGGATATTCAGACGACGACCAGTCCCCTGGTGGTCATCAGAACTAACTGCCCTGCACAGAGCCACAAGAAAGTCTTTAACTCGATTGCGCATGCGCCGTACTGAGGAGAATTTAGTCATATACAAGAAATGTAGAGCACAGTTCTGTCGTGCCATGAAATAAGCTAGGTGCTAGTCTTGGATGTTATTTGTTTCCTCCATTAACAGTAGAACACCAACATCATCTGTGGGTAGGAAAGTAAAAAAGATAGCAGGCAAATTCACCCCAAACCCACCACCAGTGTTAAAGGTAAATGGCCAGTATATGACTGGAGCAACCGAAATTAGCAATGCGCTGGCTGACCATTTTTCAAATGTATCGTGCAAGTGTGAAGCAGCTCCTGGTCACCAGTATAGGAGCATTGGAGAAGAGAAAGTTTTAAATTTCGTAACAAGAAAGCAAGAGTCATACAATTCTCCTTTTACTGAAAGATAATTTGATTCTGCTCTTGCTACGTGTAACGATACAGCCCCTGGACCCGATGGAATTCCATATGCAATGATTACACACATTCCTTTTAATACAAAGTTATTTATTTTAAGCATTTTTAATAGAATATGGCATGATCATCGTTATCCAAGTGTTTGGGAACTAGCCATTATTTTAGCCTTTTTAAAACCCGGTAATGACAAGTTTTTAGCAGCAAATTATAGGCCAATTGCATTGACATCTTGTTTGTGCAAAACCATGGAGAAGATGGTCAATGTAAGACGAATGTGGTACCTTGAAAAGAAGGGTGTTTTATCACCCATTCAATGTGGATTCAGAAAAATGCACTCAACAACTGATGTGCTGGTACGACTTGAGTCCTCCATTTGTGAAGCTTTTGCTTCCAAACAGCATCATGTGACAGTCTTTTTTGATCTTGAAAAGGCATATGATACCACATGGAGATATGGTATACTTAAAATAATCCATGAGTTTGGATTAAGAGGAGAGCTACCACTATTTATTCAGTCATTTCTTTCATATAGAGTTTTCCAAGTGAGAGTAGGGGAAACTATCAGAGAGTAAATGCCAGGAAGAAGGAGTTCCTCAGGATTGTGTGCTGAGTGTAACCCTTTTTGCACTAGCTATTAATGGGATATCCTCAGTCATTCCCCAAGATGTTCTCGCAACATTATTTGTGAATGATCTCTCCATATCATTTGCTGGAGCTAGAATGGCAATGGTTGAGAGAAAAATACAACTCTCTATTGATAAAATTATCCAGTGGGCCGATATGAATGGATTTAAGCTCTCGACAAGTAAAACTACAATTGTCCATTTCTGTCGGATCCGGGGAGTACATCCAGACCTGGACATATACATCAAAGGTCAACGGATCCCATGTGCAAGTGAAGCTAAATTTTTAGGGTTGATATTTGATTGTAGGCTTACATGGGTTTCTCACTTAAAAGCATTAAAAGCTAAATGTCTGGAGGCTCTGAATCTTTTAAAAGTATTGTCCCATACATCATGGGGGGCAGACCGCAATACTATTCTAAAATTATACAAGGCCTTGATTTTTTCCAAAATTAGTTATGGATGCGAAATATACTCCTCAGCCACCCCAAACCAGTTAAAAATATTAGATTCTATACATCATGCTGGTATTAGATTGTCCACAGGAGTGTTTAGAACCTCACCTATCACAAGTCTCCTTGTTGATGCTGGGGAGTTGCCTCTAGACCTTTACCGAATGTCCTCTATTATTCGGTATTGGTTTAGATTGCAAAGACTCCTTAATTCTTTAGCCTTTCAGACTGCAAGCCTTGTAAGGCACTCAACATACTTTGAGTTGCACCCAAAATCTCCTCAACCTTTTGGGTTTCAGGTGAAACAATTATTAAACAATCTGGATATAATTAGAATTAAGGTGCTTCCATTCAAGGTATCATCAACGCCTCCATGGCAATTACCTGACGTATCTTTTTGTAAATACTTTTTTTGGAGTTGAGAAGAATATGACTGACTTAGAATCCAGGTCTCTTTTTATGGAACATGTTGCAGAACATAGGGGATTGACTTTTATATATACTGATGGCTCCAAATCTGATGCTGGCGTTAGATTTGGAGTACATAGTAATGATTTTAATTGTAGAGGTGCACTTCCTCTAATAGCTTCCATATTTACTGCCGAACTGTATGGCATACTAACCGCTATTGAGAAAATAGCTTTGGAAAAGGAGGGTAATTTTACAATTTTTAGTGATGCATGGAGTGTTCTTCAAGGTTTAGAAGTTTTTGATTCTAGTAACCCGCTAGTTTTAAACATTTTAGAATGGCTTTTTATTGTTGGATGGAGAGGTATAACAGTTCGATTTTGTTGGGTTCCAGCACATGTAGGTGTGTCTGGGAATGAGAAGGCAGATTTACTGGTGAAAAATGCAGCATCCGAGTTGCTACCAAGGAGGTATCCCATTCCCTGTAATGATTTCCTACCTTACATCAAGAAATTGGTTTGTAATAAATGACAACAGCACTGGGATAGTCTAGATGGAAATAAAATGAGGGAAGTAACAAATATCATATCACCTTGAAGGTATAACATGATACCCCGAAAATAGGAGAAGACTCTTTGTCGTCTCCGTATTGGTCACACACGGTTAACACACGAGTTTCTGCTGAAGGGCCAACACCAACCGTATTGCGAGGACTGTTTTGTACCTTTAACAGTGAGGCATTTGTTGATTGAATGTCCTAATTATAATAACTTAAGAAATAGATATCTGTTTGAGGCTCAAGGTGAGGATGGCAGGTTCATCCTTGCCTAGATTCTTTGACATGATGTGTCCTACTATGTGAGCGGCATTTTTAGATTTATTTCAGAAGCAGGTCTTCTGAAAACTATTTAACTATTATAATGACTTCTTAACTTTTATGGTTTTAATTGAATTCTCTTTTATTTTTCATATATAATAAATGCTATCGGCGTCAATGACCTTAGATGTCAGGATGCCAGAAAACTTTCAATCAATCAATCAATTTACTTACTTGGTATATTTCAAGTGCAAGAAAAACAGTTGGCTCTGGTGGTTATTATGATTGATTATTTTCCTACTCAGTAAACTCGAAGTACTGGAAATGCAATAGACACTAGTGGTTATTACTATTTACTATTTAGCTATTCAGCAAACTTGAAGAACAGCGAAGGCAGGAGACTTGGGCGTTTATCACAATTATCTCTTTATCTACTCAGCAAACTTGGGTCAAAGGGAAAGAACTTGACTCCGGCGGATATTGAGGCTATATAGCTCACAGTGCACTTAGAGCTCACAGAAAATAGCTGACTCCGACAGTTATTGTTATTGGCTATTTAACTACTCAACAAATTCGAACCACTTGGTGAACAGCAGATTATAGTGGCTATTACGATTGGCTATCTAGCTGCTCAACAAACTCGGAGCAAGTTTTAGACCTAATAAACTACTCTAAGTAATAGAAAATAAGCCCTATTCTTCAGGTTTTGTCTTGAAGTAGGTCTACATAATATATATAGTATCAGATTCCATGAAATAATCAAATTTGGGGATCAGTAACAAACAAGCATGAGGTATTCATATTTAGTAGTAGGTAGGCCAGGGTACCAACCACCCGTTGAGATACTGCCGCTAGAGAGTTATGGGGTCCTTTGACTGGCCAGACTCTACTACATTGGATCCTTTACTCTGGTTACGGTTCACTTTCCCTTTTTCACCCAAGGGGTTAACTACTGCACTGTAATTGTTCTGTAGCTACCTTCCTCTTGGTAAGGGTAGAAGAGACTCTTTAGCTTTGGTAAGCAGCTCTTCTAGGAAAAGGACACTCCAAAATCAAACCATTGTTTTCTAGTCTTGGGTAGTGCCTTAGCCTTTGTACCGTGGTCTTCCACTGTCTTGGTTTAGAGTTCTCTTGTTTGAGGGTACACTTGGGCACACTATTCTATCTAATTTCTCTCCCTCTTGTTTTGTTAAAGCTTTTATAGTTTATATAAGAAATATTTATTTTAATGTTACTGTTCTTAGGATGTTTTATTTGTCCTTGTTTCCTTTCCTCACTGTGCTATTTTCGCTGTTGGGGCCCCAGGCCTTATAGCATCCTGCTTTTCCAACTAGGGTTGTAAATTAGCTAATAATAATAATAATAATAATAATAATAATAATAATAAATTTCTTCTATAAGACTCTAACGCGCTGAATTACAAGATATTAAAAACTAATTAAATCATATCAGAATAATTTTGCAGCGGCTGGTTTTAAGAATTAATATCAATTTTTTTAAGGTCAATAAATACTATGCATTTTACATATTAAGGATTTTTATATTTATCTGATGATACATATTTAAAAAAAAAATCTACATTGATTTCTTAACATCCTAAGGTCATTTTAAAAAATTATAAAACATGCTAATCTTGAAAAAAGAAATATTACACACTTTCAATAAAATACAAACAGTGAATTTATGCAACAGGTCGCTTCATATTACAGTGATTTCATGTAATCACTGGAATTCTCTAACGGTCACAGTGATTACACGTATTCACTGAAAATTTTAGTGATTTCATGAAATAGCTAATTACACGATTTTACCGTGATATATATATATATATATATATATATATATATATATATATATATATATATATATATATATATATATATATACTGTATATATATATATACACACATATATATATATATATATATATATATATTTGTGTATATATGGAGAGATATATATATATATATGAAATATAATATTAAGGAAATATATACATATATTTTTTTATATGAAGTGACGAGCGAAAAGAGAAAATTCTTCCTAGCGATCTGTTAATTAAGACACCTCTTATTAACGGACGAAAAAACACCACAGTACTAACAGTAATTAGGATGTATAACCTAACAGGAGTCACTCTAGTGCAAAAAAAAAAAACCTCATCGGTCATGGCCACATTTGTACTTGAATTGTCAGGTCGTGGGTTGCGGCTGTGCAGTTGAGACATACCTCTTTGGCAAATAGTGTGTTGAGAGTTTTAGCTCCACGCATACTGCTCAGAATTTTTCACTCGTGTCTGCAACCTAAGTATCGTATTGACCTTAGGATGGGGTGTTTTATATGTTCTAGGGATCTACCGTAGGAGCTTGAGTTGGCATTGCCATCACACACACACACACACACATATATATATATATATATATATATATATATATATATATATATATATATATATATATATATATATATGTGTGTGTGTGTGTGTGTGTATATGTATATATATATATATATATATATATATATATATATATATATATATATATATATATATATATATATATATATATATAACACACACACACACACATATATATATATATATATATATATATATATATATATATATATATATATATATATATATATATATGGCTGGTCTCGCGGATATTGTGCGATAAGTACTATGACTTGTACCTAGCCTCTGGCATTCACGAATAATTTTTAAAGTCAAACCATCACCATATGTGCTAGATCATTCTCTTGTGCTTCCGGTCTATTGGATATGGTATTGGTTACCCGAAATGGAATGACCCCTTCATACATACCTGGAATAACAATACAGTAGTTAGATGAGAGTGAATCTTTTATCCCAGTATCCTCGTCGACTTGTCTTGTAGGGATGTAATCAGAGACATCTTATTAAAATACCTTTAATCTTGCTAAGGTCTACATTACAGCTCCACTCTCTGACTCGTCTAAACAACTTGCGGGTCTGGAGTGAGAATATGTAAACAAAACTCGTACACATATATACAAAAAACAAAAGTGAGCATCGCTCTCAAAAAGATCGAATCCTACTGCAATATAAAAGTAAGAACAATCACAACCAATCTTTAGGACAATTAACTAATGATTAAATCCTTCATAATATACGCTACTACACTTATGAATTATATTAAAACATGTTCTATCAATGCAATACTGTGCAACATTACTCTTAATACCCGTAGTCCATATAGTATTACAGTACAAAATACATAAGTTTCCTGCCCCCTAACTTGACATTGTACAAAACTACAAATCTAAACTCTCAGGGGGCTTCCCTCTATTCATCCTATAGGGAATTACCCCAACTTCATCCTGTACTGGTACATGAATTGATTCTGAATCTACATCTGATATTTGAGCATGTTGGTTAATATTTGATTAACTACTTCTGAAAATTTCTTGTTTCTAACATTCACATGATCTACAACATTTTTATTAAACAGCTGTAATTGATTAACATGACGTTTTATAATATTTCCACCAACTTGAACATAATACAAATTTCCTATCTCTTTTTTTACTGTGTGGTGCTGTTCTATAAGACAATAAAAACGTTAACACATTAAAGAATATGTTATTTGAATTTGCCTCTCTGCATTTCATGTTATGCTTAAATGTTTGAACAAATCTTTCAGCTTCTCCATTCGTAGAAGGGCGATATGTTGCTGAAAAGGTATGTTCAATACCATTTACTTCACAAAAATCTTTAAATTCCTGTAAGGTAAACCGTGGACCATTATCGGTTACAATTCTTTCTGAAATTCCATATGTAGAAAAAATTTTCCTTAATTCTTGAATTGTGGCATAAGATTTCTTCATTGGAATTACTTCTGGCCACTTACTGTAAGTATCTACAACTATCAAAAACAAATAACCTAAGAAAGGACCTGCAAAATCTATGTGCACTCCTTGCCATGGATACCTGGGTAATTCCCATGGGTACATTCTAGCAAATTGAGGATTGTTCTATTGCGTAGCACAATTCTTATAATTTCTTACAAATAATTCTATATCTCTATCTACACCTGACCACCAGACAAAAGTCCTTGCAATAGACTTTGATCTGACAATACCTTGGTGATCAGCATGTATTTCAGACAAAAGCTTATTCCTCAGTGAACTAGGAATAATTACTCTTGACCCTTTCATTATACAACCTTGTGCTATACTCAATTCACTCCATAATTCTTTATAGACTTTACAATTTACCTCATGTCCACATAAGTCCCTACCTGTCATTAAACTCTCTAAAACCTTATTAAGTATTGGGTCTTTCTTGGTATTATGGGCAATATCCTTGGCAGTAATGGGTACATCATATACTGAAACAAGTAATCTACACTCATCATACTCTTCAGGTGCTTTGTCTACTGGAAATCTAGATAAAGCATCTGCGTTACCCATCTGTGACGTAGGACGATATTCTATATCATAATGATATGCGGCTAACGTAATTGCCTAACATTGTAGTCTTGCAGCTACCAATGTAGGTGAACTTGCTTTTGGACCCAATATTGCTAATAGAGGTTTATGATCTGTAACAAATGTGAACCTTTTCCTTCCATAAAGATACATATGAAATTTCTTAACTCCATATACTAATGCTAAACCTTCTTTTTTCTATTTGAGAGTAATTCCTCTCTGCCTTGTTCAATACTCTAGATGCAAAAGCAATTGGCTTTTCTGTTCCATCCCGCATTACATGAGATAATACTGCGCCTAAACCTATGTTTGATGCATCACAATCTAATTTAATTGGTAATTCCATTTGATAATGTACTAGAAAGGTAGGTGAAATTATTTCCTGCCTGATTCTTTCAAAATATTCCTGACAATCTTTTGTCCAATTCCACTTTACACCCTTATTCATTAAATTATACAATGGATGTGTGGATGTACATAAATTTTGAATGAAATTTCCATAAAATGTTACTAAACCTAAAAGCGATTGTAATTCCTTAAAATTTTCTGATACCTTAGTTAATATCACTGCATTAATTTTCTCCTTAGTCTTGTGAATACATTTGCCATTGATTACAAAACCTAAGTATTCCAATAAATCAACTTCTAAAATACATTTGCTCCTATTTACTCTAATGTTATGTTCCTTCAACTTCTACAGAACTGCCCGTAATCTTTCTCTATGTTCTCTTTTATCTTTACCAGAGACTAAAATATCATCTATGAAAATAAATACTCCTTGCATTCCCGAGAAAGCTTATCCATGGTTTGTTTCCATATAGCTGGACTACTTGCTACTCCATAAGGCAATTTCTTTGGCCTATACAAAACTAAGGATGTATTTACTCTACATAGTTCTTGTGAATTTTCATCCATGGGAAGCTGTTGAAATGCTTGTGTAAGATCTAACATAGAAAATACATTACATCCTGACATAGTTTCAAACATGTCTTTTGGATTTGGTAATGGATGTTGAGCTACCTGAAGCTGTGAATTCGATGTTACCTTGTAATCTCCACATAACCTAGCCTGACTGTTTTCCTTCACAATAGGAACTAATGGTGTAGACCAATCTTAGTATGTAACTTTTTCCCAAGAACCTTCACTTTCTAAACTTTTGATTTCTATTTCAACTGCACTTTTCAATACATATGGTACTGGTCTCGGAGCAAAAAATCTAGGAGTACTATTTGATTTCAAAACCAAAATTGCCTTTGCGTTCTCTACTGTGACATCTTTATCTTCAAATACATCTTGAAACTCTGATAGAATATTATCCACAGACACTTCATTCTTGTGTTCATCTTGTGTACCTGTAACCTTCAAAATACTGGGCCAATCTAATTTTATATAATGTAACCAGTCCAAATCTAGTAAAGTTTGTCCTTTACCTTTCACTACCGTTAATAGCATTCTGTCTAACTTCTGATCTTTATACTGTACTTCTATATTAGAAGCACCTATTATCTGAATTTCAAAACCATTATAACCTTTCAAAACTCTATTTCTGCCTTCTAATAACAAATTACGAAAGGTTTTAGCTATTTTCTCAGACATAATTGATACATCAGCTGCTGTGTTAACTTGCATTACAATTGGTTTACCATTTATGATCACTTCTACCAATATCTGTTTCTTTGCACCTTTGTTGACGGAATTGATCCGAAACGAAAAATCAGTTTCTCACCTAACCTGATTATCATGAAAATTTTCCGCATTATTCTCATAGCCTATTATATCAACTGCTGCATTTATTTCTTTGCGTACTGTCTAGGGAATATTTGTGTTTTTCCTGTTGATTCTGATATTTGTGAGCATTAGAGTTCGGCAATATCCTATGACTAAGCTTTGACGTATTCTTTCTCTGATTCTCATTGACTTTCAACATTGAGCCTATCTTGCAATTTTAGAATTTTCCATTCTATTGCTTGTAGAATTACCTATTATATTACTCTGCCCATTTGATGTTTCTAGAGCTCTGCCTATAATCAATACCTTCTCTAGTGTTAAATCTTTATCTTGCAATAATTTTTTTCTTAGCTCTTGTGATGTGCAATGGGCAATAATTTGATCTATGATAACATTTCCTAACTCTAGAAATTCACTTGAAGCAGCTAAATTCTTAAGTCTAGTCACAAACGCATCTAAACTCTTGTGGTCTTTCTGATATGCCGGTGCTGTAAATTGATACCTTTCAAAAAATTTATTGACCTGAGGGGCAATATATGAAGTAAGAGCCTTAATTGCAGCTTCATTGTCATCGGTATGTTGTAGTGTTTTAAGCACTTCCCGAACCTCTCTACGGGCTGTGTGCAGTAATGACAACTTTTTTTGTGCATCTTTAATACTACCTAAAGCTTCAATGTAAATAGTAAATTCTTCACACCACTGTTGCCATTGTGTTGCAACAGAATCGGGTTCAGCAACAATGCTAAACTTCTCTGGTTGCTTGATGTCCAGGGGCATTTTTACTTCTCACCTGAATTAGGTTAGGCAAATGAAATCTACAAAATTAACTAGTTACTTAGTAATAAAGCTAACTCTAACGTAATTTCCATGTTATTTGCACCTCTTGTCTGTTTATGCAACCAACTAAAGGCAGTTTACACTTTTTGTTTTATGTCAACTATTATTATCTTATTGTGAAATTTTACCACCTAATGCTTACTGGTAACAAATTTTAATCCTACCTTACTTGGTTCTAAGTTATATAATAAATATGTCGGATGTTTGCTTCTTTCTTAACATTGAGCTTGAATGTAGAAATGTTTTGTGGCGTTCCTCTTATTTACTGCATACCTGCTGCTTCTTCATGGGGTTTGCATCTAGTTGTCTCTTCTGCTGTTGCGTTTCTCTGCATGGGTTCCGTGTCCACGCCAGTCGCCAAAATATTGGATATGGTGTTTGTTACCCAAAATGGAATGGCCCCTTCATACATACCCAGAATAACAATACAGTAGTAAGATGAAAATTAATCTTTTATCCCAGCATCTTCGCCGACTTGTCTAGGTGGGATATAATCAGAGACATCTTATTAAAATTCCTTTAACCTTGCTAAGGTCTACATTACAGCTCCACCCTCTGGCTTGTCTAAAGAACTTGTGACTCTAGAGTGAGAATATGTAAACAAAACTCGTACACATACATACAAAAAACAAAAGTGACCATCGCTCTCAAAAAGATCGAATCCTACTGCAATACAAAAGTAAGAAGAATCACATCCCAACTTTTGGACAATTAATTATTGATTAAATCCTTCATAGCATACGCTACTACACTTATGAGCTACGCTAAAACATGTTCTATTAATGCAATACTGTGCAACATTGTTCTTAATACCCGTAGCGCATATTGTATTACAGTACAAAATACATAACACAGTTGTTGATGTTCTTTCTTTCTAATCACTATTTGATGCCTCTTTCTATCCAGCCATTCTTAGGTATTCATCGGTTTCCTTCTAACACTTCTAAATTGTAAGCTTTTTTTGTCAACCTACCGTCCATTTTTTCTTTATGACCAGCGGTCTAGAAGAATGATGATACTTACTTTCACCTAATCTAACCTTTTTTATCACTTTCACGTAGCGTATCTCTATCTCTGCAATCATCCAGTTCTCACTCTTCAAAATTTTTCTCAACAATTTCAACCATTTTTATTTCATTCATAATCCAACTTATTATGTATATATGTATTTTTTCATCATATGTCTTTTCCTCATAAGAGGAGAGTATCGTCAGAAAGTAAAAGATACCCGGCTGTCAGAAAGTCTGTGAGAGAGAGAGAGAGAGAGAGAGAGAGAGAGAGAGAGAGAGAGAGAGAGAGAGAGAGAGAGAGAGAGGGGGGGGGGGGGTTGCTACTCCTATACACTTTTCTTGACTAGCTTTCCTTTTTTTTTTTTTTTCTTTTTTTTTTTACTGAAATTTAAGTACTGCAGCTACCTCTGCAACAGCTATGCTCAAAATTAACGAAGTATATTGAAACCCATCTTCTGCTTTATCTTTTCTATCTATCACTCGAAAACTTTCACTGCTTCACAGAGGACTAGGCATCCAGTTTAGTTTGTTATGCTGATCTCATAAGACTAGGTGAGGGAGCTCTTTTTTTTCTTGGCCACAAAAGGAGTTGAATTTTGTTTGGAAAAAGAGAACTTTTTGGTTGTGAAAACTTTTGATGCTAATGTTAATAGAAAGTGTCTTATCAAAGAGATTTTCTGATGATATATGGATGGTTTTATGAATCATTTTGGTTATTTTTCTAGATAATTTTGGTTTTTGAACAAAAATTCGAGTCAAATAGATTTTTTTATGCAGATATGCGAAATCCTTTTTCATGTCACAGATGGTATTGTTTTGGAATAGTAAGGGATGCAATGATGAGTCTTATGTTGAAATAGCAACATGTTATTGGCGTTAGAATAATTGACGTGGTTTATAATTGTACTCTATACATATCCTTCATCTGTTTAACTATTGAGAATATTGCTACCTGTATACACTATATATATATATATATATATATATATATATATATATATATATATATATGTATGTATGTGTGTGTGTGTTTGTGTATACACATATATATATATGCATGCATATATTTTTATGTGAGTATGTATGCCTATCAACAGTGTTTTCAAGAGGGCGAAAATGAGGATGAATGTGAACAATAGTAAGGTAACGAGAGTAGCCTAAAAGGAAACTAAGAACATACAAGGTGGATGAATGGAAGTGATTAAGTCGTGTAAGTATCTATTGGTGAATATAACGAATGATGATAAAGTGAGAAAAGAGAGGAGTCGCAGAATGGAGACGTAAGAAAGCTAGTAGGATGTGTGCAAAAGATTAGTAAGAAACTTTAATTGTTTTTGGAAGCCAAAGTGGGAATATAGGCAGGTAGTGCTAAATTTAAACCATCTCTCTTCTATGGAATTGGATTTTACATATTGGATAGGTGTGCAAGAAACATAGTTGAGGCTCTTGGGAAGGGTTTTTTTGCATAATATATGTCATGGAAGTAAATAAATGGAGAAAACTGTTAGCATAGGAGACATGGTGGATCAGGGTATTTGAAGGTGGTTCGGTCGTGTGGAAGGAATGGCTAACAAAAGATAATGACAAGAGTGTATAATTCAGAAGTGCTAGGAGAAGATAAATGCGCAGAAAAGGGTCGATAGGTGGTTTGAAAGACGTATTAAGAAGATTGGTCTTAAAGTAGGTGCAAGATAGGGCTGAATTGTGTGTAAGGGAACTGACAAACTGCTAATGAGTTTTGTATGTAGATGTTTGAAGCGACTAATATTGTGGGAGTTATCCATGTCTTAGTGGTTAAAGGATGAATGTTGCTGTGACTTTTTTTTTAACCCCCTTACTTTGGGAAAATACCTTAAATATGTACACACACATATATGTGTATCATCATCTTCAGCCATAGCTAGGTCACTGCAGGACGAAGTCATCAGACATGGCCTTCCACTCACGTTTGTTTATGGTCTTATAATGCCAGTCTATACCCGCAATTTTTTTTGCCTCATCAATCCATCATCTTCACTTCCTTCCCCTGCTTCGTTTGCAATTTCTAAGGACCCTTTCCGTTATTCGAAATGTCCATTTAATATCTGTCATTCTTATTATATGTCCGGCCTATGTCCATTTATTTTTCTTACATGTTGTTAGAATGTCAGCTACTTTAGTTTGCTCTCATATCCATATGGCTCTTTTCTGTCTCTTACTCTTCATGTTACTCCTATCATTATTCTCTCCATAGATCTTTGCGTTGTAACTAACTTATGTTCTAAGGCTTTAGTAAGGCTCCAAGTTTTTGATGCATATGTTAATACAGGTAGCATCATCTGATTAAATACTTTTCTTTTTAGAGAGGGTAGCATTTTACTTTTCATAATCTTGTTTTGTTTATCAAAAGTTTCCCATCATATGCTTATCCTTCTTTTAATTTAGGCTCATGTCCTTGGGAAACACTTACTATCTGTCCTGAACACGTATATTCATTACTAATCTCTAGAAGCTCGTCCATACCCCTTATTTGTTGTCTTTCTGCATTTTCATTGAACTATATCTTAGTATTACTCATATTCATTTTCAGTCCTACATATCTGCTTTCTCTGTTGGAATCTTCTTTCATCTTTCGCAACTCGTCCCATGATTCACTAAACAGAATCTTTGTCATCTGCAAATCTTGATTTGGTAAGGTATTCCCCATTCAGGTTAATTCTTACATTTTTTTTTTTTTATTTAAAACTTCTAGGCACATTGTGCATAATTTATGAGAGATGGGATTTGCCTTACTAACTACTTCTCGCCAGAATTTTCTCACTATATTTATGTAGTTTTAGGATTTCTGTAACATAAGAAACATCTATTCCTTGTTTTTGAAGAGCTTTCATTAGTAATGAAATTTTGACAGAATGAACTTTCTCATAGTTTAAAAATGGCATACATTGTGGTTTGTCATTAGCTGGTTCATTACATGATTATGGTCAGTTGTTGAATGCCTGTTTCTAAAGCCTGTTTGCTCCCTTGGTTGATTCAATTATAGCTATCTTTTAGTTAGGCTCAATATGATCTTTGAAAATGTTTTATACATTACTTTTTCAGGCCTTTTGGGTCTTCCTTTATATATATATATATATATATATATATATATATATATATATATATGTGTGTGTGTGTGTGTGTGTGTGTGTGTGTGTATTTGTGTTTATGTGTGTGTACACAGTTGGGAGTAAAATGTGACTTTACTTAGCATCGTTTTTTTAATTTCAAGTAATAGATTGCAAAGCATTATTGGTAATGGGTACCATAGAGGGTATAGGTATATGATGTCTTGTATTCCTCAGGGTACTGTTCATGTCTCATATTTTTCATACAATGTACATATGAAATTTGTTTTGCATAGACAACAGGCTCGTTGCATATGTAGATAATGCTATTCTCTTTGCCTCAATTCCATCTCCGGAATATAGAGCTGGGATTGCTGAATGACTTAATAGAGATCTAACTAAAATTATTTTATGGTGCAAATTATTATTAGGCATCTAGATGAACCCTAACAAAAATCAGAGTATGATTGTAAGTAGGCCGAAGACAGTGGCTCCTCAACCTCCAGATCTGTATTGAAGATGTTTCTTTATCTATATACAATTTTAGAATTTTAGGTAAGATTTTTTATTGTAAATTTACTTTTGAAAAATACATGTGGTCTGTTTCTTTTTCAACTGAAAAAAAAAAATGGCATATTGAGAAAGTTTTAAGAATTTTGATGATGAATCTATTCTGATTTTTTTTTTAGGGCTTATTTGAAATATAAAAAAAACACGTTTAAATGTGCAACATTTATCATCAATCAAATGCCAAGTTACAAACCTACCAATTAGCTTCGCGGTGAAGATGGGTTGATTTCAATTCTAAGTACAAAAACCTGAATTCGACAGGTATATGTACAGAAGAACTGTCATTGACTTTTTTATCTTTCTTCATGGCTAAATGGTACTGTCACTGTCATTCAAGTATCTTGGACCAGGGTTTGAATCCCGGAAATTCATATGCTATTGTCTTTGGGTGATTTCGCCTCGAGACTCTGATCCCGAGGTCGTTAAGAGAATCCAGACAATAATGTATTAAAATATATGGCTTATTTGATATATATATATATATATATATATATATATATATATATATATATGCATACATATATATATATATATATATATATATATATATATTTATATATATATATATGCACATACATACACACACACACACACATATATATATATATATATATATATATATATATATATATATGATAAATTTTGCAAATTTTTACGTGTTTTTCATATTCAAATAAGCCATATATATTTTTGATACATTAATGTATATATATATATATATATATATATATATATATATATATATATATATATATATATATATATATGTATGTATATATATATATATATATATATATATATATATATAGTTCTTGTGCCGATAATTTGGCCTTGATTATTATTGCATATATATCTACTAATTCACTTCGTTACAACATATTTACCACCGAATTCGTTCTCTTAATGACCCCTTGCTTGTAATCTGTTACTGTAATTACCATTAAGTACTTAGAGCTCAATTATGATAATTCTCATCCACCAGAAACATACGCTTAGTGATAATAACCCTCAATTGCTTATACGCATTAGCGATATATTATGGGTAATGCACCTGAGTGGAAGCAGTAGGGAGACTTTTTGTTAGTGGGATGTGCTCTTTAATTTTGTTTCTGTTTAGTATATAGGGGACTGCGCTCTGCAAAACCCCTTTTTTTCCAGTATTGTTCTATTTGGTTTGTTATTAGGTCTGGGATATCCAGTTTATTTTATTTGTATTTGATTTTTTTTCTCTAGTTTTGGTCTTTTATTTGTCTCATTTCCAGAATATGGGGGTTCTCTGCCAATCAGTTCAAAATACTATTTTAGTCACTGATAAACAATTATTTGTTAGTTTTTCACTTATTTATAATTTGATTAAGAATATAATGTTTCTATGTGCTTTTATTCAGAATATTATTTCTTCTGATTTTAAATAAGATTTGATTTGTTGTTTTGTGGTTCTACTCCTTGTTCTCTTATTCAAAGAATGAAAACGATTACTACATGATAAAAATCTTCATACATTTCGGTTTCTTTATGCGTCCTTTAATTTCGAATGCTGTAATATAATTCTTGACGTAATCTTTTGTGAGTACTTAGCAAGCCTTTTCATTATAATCTAAGCTTTATACTTAGCAAGTCTTATAAGAATGATCTTGGTTTTATACTTAGTAAGTCTTCTGCTTAATAGTTGGCTGATATTTACTAAATACTCTATTTGAGATTTTGGTTTATACTTTGTAAGCCTTCTAATAATAATCTTCGGTTTGAATTTAGCAAGCCTTCTGATAACAATCTCTGTAATGGTTTTGATTGTTCATCTTACGACTCGCTCTTCCCTGCACTGTTAATAGACCATCTTTCCATTTCAGGCTAACACAAGATTTTTCCCGTTTGAATTTTTGTAACGTTTTTGCTCGCAAGGAGCTGTATAAAAACTCGATGATTGTTTAACAATGTTTTTTTATTTATTTATTTTTTTCACGATCTGCAAGTGTGCAGTAGCCGGTGCCTAGGCCGTAATTGCTAGGCAATCTGTTTAAAAAAAAAAAAAAAAAAAAAAAAAAATAATAATAATAATAATAATAATAATAATAATAATAATAATAATAAAGTTTAGTTGGATTCATCTCACCTCTCAGTTATCACCTAAGCCCTAAGGGCTCACTCTCACAGTGATGGTCTATCAACAGTGCAGGGAAGAACGAGTGATAAGATTAAAAAAAAAAATGTTACAGTGTACGAGTGTATGAAACTTGTGCGGTAGACTACAGTGCTTAGCATGTCTTCCAATTTACATCTTTGGTTTATATTTAGCAGACCTTCTAATTTTAATCTTTGTTTATACTTAGTACGTGTTCTAGTCACAATCTTTGGTTTCTATTTAGCAATTTATCGAATTATAATCTTTGGTTTATGGTTCCTACTTAGTAAGTCTTTTAATTATTATATTTGGTTTATACTTAGCAAGCCGTCTTTACTTGGCAAGGACTCTAATTATAATCTTCGCTTTGTACTTCGGAGGTCTTCTAATTATAATCTTTGGTTTACACTTAAAAGGTTTTCTAGACTTAGCAAGTCTTCTCATTGAAATATCTATTATTAGGAAACTTGCAAAGAAGGTACGGTCGTCTGTAGAAAAGATAAACTGAATGTAGAACACATAAATGCGAGATCTCTATAGTCATCTTTAGAGGAAATTAAGTTATTGACTCATGAAAGGGATATTGATATCTTGTGCATAAGTGAAACCTGGTTGGAAGAAAATATCCCTGGCAGATATGTGAATATTGATGGTTTTAATTTGTTTCGAAGCAACAGTGGACAAGGTGATGGCACTTGTATTTTTGTCCGAAATAACCTTAGTGCAGTTTTGGTAGATGTAAAATTGGAACGTTGTGAGGGTATTGAAAGCACTTGGGTAAAAGTTCAGTGTAAGAAACTGCCGTCCATTATTGTTGGTGCTGTATATAGGCATCCAAATCCCTCTAAGGAAACGTTTATCCATCTTCAAGAAATATTCCATCTTATTTCCTTAAAAAATACCTAATGTTAGTGCTTGGAGACTTAAATAATGACTTGCTGAATGAATATTCTAGACTGGGAAAAATACTAGATATGGAGAACTTGAACCAAGTAATTAAAGAGCCTACTCGGATAATAGAGACTTCTAAAACACTTCTTGATGTTATATTAACGAATAGTATAAATATGGTATTGTCATCAGGTGTAGTATAATCCCACATATCTGATAACGATGTTATTTTCTGTACTCTTGATATTAGTAAACCTAAACGCTACCTAGAAATAAAACATTTAGAAGCTTAAAAAACTATACGAAAGAATTATTTTGTAGGCCTCTTAGAAACCACATTCATTTATTAGACGAAATACTCCAAACAGACAATGTAAATGAACAGGCGTTTATTTTAAAAACTGTATAGAAATAGTTACACCAACGGAAACACAGAAAATATACAGGCCACCGGTTCCGTGGATAAACACTGAAATCAAAGAGGCTATGAAAAATCGCTATCATTTACGAAACGGGAGAGATTTAGTCAGGGATCAAAGCTCTATAGAACAATAGAAACTATCAAAGAATAAAGTAAAATCAATGATGGAATTTGCAAGAGTTGAATACAATCAAAACCAGCTAAAATTTAATAGTAAAAATATGTGGAAGGTGATGAATAAAATCATTCCAAATAAGAAAACCGGACGAAAGAGGAGTAACTTAGAAAATCCTGAAGAAACTAGCGAAAGATTTAATGAATTCTTTGCGAACGTTGGCAAGAAAGTATATGAGGAGGTAAACACAAATAGGGAAGTGAGTGAGGAAAATTCCACATTACTAGGCAATCGGCATATTATCCATAGAAGAAAACGTTTTGGGCCCAGTCCGGTTATTGTTGGAAAGGTGGCTCAGGTGGTTAATAGTTTAAAGAACACAAATTCTCATGGTCTTGATAACATTACGAGTCGATTTTTAAAAGATTCAATGCCAGTTATAGGCCTTTATCTTACTGTGATTATAAACACTTCAATCGTAACAGGCAAGTTCCAAATTGAATGGAAATATAGTATAGTAAATCCGCTTTATAAGGAAGGTGACGTTGATGAACCCAGTAATTTTAGACCAATATTTTTATTATCTATTATGTCAAAAGTATTGGAGAAAATTGTGAGCGATCAACTATACGACTACTTGGAGTAAAAAGAAAAAAATTATCTCTCACTCAGCATGGTTTCAGAAAATTATTATCTACATAAACTGCTCTAACAATAATATGTGAACAGATTCACGAAAATATTGATAATGATAAAATATCTTTGGTTACTTTGTGTTATCTGTCGAAAACTTTTTATTGTGTTTCCCATAAACTACTTCTAAAATAGATGATGGATTTATGTATCGATGATTTTTGGTTAAGAGATTATCTGACAGCTCGAGCTCAATCAGTAAAAATAGATAACCACATCCCAAGCAGACATAAAGTGGAATATGGAGTACCACAAGGCTCGATCTTGGACCAATTTTATTCAATATTTATGTAAATGACCTTGTTGATATAAATGACGCTAACATGTTAGTTAAATATGCTGATGATGTACAATTTCTTCACTCCGGTAAGACCGATAACGTAGCAGAGATTCTCAATCGAGCTGAAAGAAATTTAATAAAATTAGACAAATATTTTTCTGAAAATGGCTTAAAAATGAATGCCAATAAAACTCAGTTCTTTGTTTATAGGATCTCGTCAATATATAAATCGACTGCCAGACAATATTTCAATTAAAGTAAATAGCGACAACATCAAACCAAGTGAAAGCGTAAAAAATCTTGGTGCAATTGTTGATAGATTCTTCACTTTTGATAATCATGTAGAAAAGATTATATAGCAAGGCTAAGGGAGTGCTGTATTTCCTAAATAGAAATAAAGGAAATTTTGATGGGACGAGCAGAAAATTAGTTGTTGAGGCATTAGCAATAAGCATAGCGTCCTATTGCTCCACTATATGGGATGGGTGTTCAAATTTAAACTCACAAAAAATACAGGAGATTCAAAATATGATCATGCCACACCGTATATTAGAAAACTATACTGGAATGGTCGAAGATAGAAAATAAAAAAGTTTATGATGTTTGTATATTTATTCAGAAAATATTGCATAAACATATACCCCAAAGAATATTGAGATTGGAAACCACCGAGCAGACGAGATCTCGTCAAACTAGGCAGAGCAGCCATCTGATGGTTCCAAGTAGGAGAACACTGAACAGCAATAGCTAATAGGGCAACTTCAGTCAGGGGACCTAGATTATGGAACGCACTGCCTGTGGATATTAGGGGATGTGGAAAGTTACTCGTTTTCAAAAAGAAATTTAAAGCATTCTTATTTGCGAGCCAGGAATATAGCATGTATTTTAGACTTGTCTTAGAAACATCCAAATTTACTTAATTTAGCTAATTTGTACGTAAATTCTTAATTTTAATGTAGAATTCTAAATAGTTTTATTGGAGACGTAATATTATATAATTTATGGATTTTAGGTCGTAGTACAATGCCATCCTATTGTATTTTAAAGGTCATTACTATATAAGAACCTTTTAATGTTGATACATTGTTTTGTGGAATAAAGTAATTATTATTATATTATTATTATTACTTTGGTTAATGTATTATAATATTTGGTTTATTCTTAGTAAGTCTTTGAACTATAATATTTGATTTAGGCTTAATAAGTCTTTTAGACTTAGTAAGTCCTCTACTCATAATCATAGGTCTATATTTAGCATGCCTTTAGCTTATATTTAGAAAATATATTAATGATAATAGTCTTTGGCCTAAACTTAGCAAGTCTTCTAATGCTAATCTTAGGTTTTATCTTGGCGATTCTTCTAATTATGGATTTGATATATACAGTAATTAGAATGTTCTTTATTCTTCAAATTATATTCTTTGGTTTATACTTCGAAAGACTTTTAAACATAATCATTGTCTTATATTTATAGAATATTCTAATAACGGTACTTGGTTTAAACTGGCCAAGACTTTTAATAGTAATCTTTGATTTATTCGTAAAAAGTCTTCAAATTATAAGCTTTAATTTATACTTAAGAAGTCTTCAAATTATAAGCTTTAATTTATACTTAAGAAGTCTTCAAATTATAAGCTTTAATTTATACTTAAGAAGTCTTCAAATTATAAGCTTTGGTTTATTTTTTTAGAAGTCTTCTAATGATAATCTTTGTTTTATCCCTAGAAAATCTAGTAACAGTCATTGGTTTATATTGATAATCATTTTCTATTTAACTTATTCTTCTTTACGGATTAAGGTGTCTATGGGGATTCGGGAGGCTATTTTGTTTGTTCAGTTCCTTTGAATAGAATCTCAGGTCGTTCCACAGATGAAATGAGCAGATCCTTTATGCTTCAGGTGATGTAATAAGAGCAACTGTTGTGCCTACTTGTTATTCGAAAGTTTGAATATTGCTTTTGTTCGTAAGATATATTTTCCTTTATAGATTTTTTTTTCTTCATTATGCTTAGATTACATATTAATAATTTTATGCTTAGTAAACATTTCCTCCTCGTGTGTGTATATATATATATATATATATATATATATATATATATATATATATATATATATATATATATATATATATATATATATATATATATATATATATATATATATATTATATATATATACATATATATATATATATATATATATATATGTATATATATATATATATATATATATATATATATATATATATATATATATATATATATATATATATATATACATATATTATATATATATATATATATATATAGATTCGTGAGTTTGAGGTCAATAGAATAATTTTCTTTTATGGATTATGTTCCCAAAAGGAGATCGTTTGATCTCTTTTGAGATTGGACATTTCTATATCAATAGAAGATATGGTAATTCATTCTTTTATTTTTTTTTTATATGCAAAAGAAATTATAGTTTATTTGTGAAAATGTTCATTGTAATTTTTATTCCCTTAGGAAACCTTATATTAAAAAACAGATTGCGTCCTACGTTTTTTTTTTTTTTTTTTTTTTTTTTTTTTTTTTTTTGCTTATTAAAAAAATTTTTTTACTCTCCTCAAATATATCTTTTATCAATAATGTTGATATTAAATGTGTGAAATATTCATTTTTATATTGGGCTAATATGAATTATAATCTTAAACACGAGGCAGGAAACCGATTTTTAGACTATTTTCATCTCGCTTCAAGAATATAAAATCTTTGGCTTTAAAAAGCGTATCTAAAGCAAACTTCTTAATTTGATTTTTCCTTGAAGCCTTTTGAGCATTACGTCTTTAAGCTTAATATTTGAAAAGAAAATGGTATTTTGTAATGAATAATCCTATTATATATTTCTTAATCGCTTAATAGATTTTATGCTGTCTGCCTGCACATTAAATATTCCTACCACCGTTTTTTTTTTTTTTTTTTTTTTTTTTTTTTAATCCGGAGAAATCAGTAAGTCTAAAAGGGACAGTAATGAACTTGAAGGGAAACTAATAGACTTAACTGTCTTCCGTTTTGTCAATTATGTTGTTTTGATTCGAGTGGCTGGATGCTGAGGCAGCACAACATTGTAGAAATTGTTCAACTTACGAAAACAACAAGTAAATAATTCGATTTTCATCCTTATTATTGAGGTGTTGTAGTTATTGTTGTTTTTGTTATTTGTGTTATAAAACGATGACTACCAATCAAAACAGCAACATAAAACTTTAGTTATTTGTAACTTTCAGTGTATTACTATTTGGACATGACTCTGGAATTATTTTAAAAGGCTAAGTTAATTCCATATACTTGTGTGCTTGCAAACAAATAAGGCTTGATCTTTAATTCACTGGTAAGAATATGTTTCTGATGTTTTATAAACATTACTACAAATGTGTGATTGGTAAAGAAATAAAAATATAATTCAAAAGGGGTAGAGACGAGATGTATGCGGTAGACGTAAGGAAAATAAAAGAAATATGTGAACCGAAGAAGATAAAAAGAATGGCTGTTATCTGCAAGAAGAGGAAACGTCTAGGCGGATGTAACATGTCAGGCCCTGAAGGTTCAGCCACCGACTTTTTTTTTTTTTTTTTTTTTTTTTTTTTTTTTTTTTTTTTTGGTGGAGGTTCTGCCTATATTTGCATGTTTGTATGTCGTTGGTTGTTTGTGTTTGTGTGTGTGCGTCTTGCTTTATGTGAGGGTTTGCTTGTTTTTGAGTGTCTACTTTTGGATGTGGTTCTGCGTCTCAGTTTATTGGCATCTTTTTTTTTTCTGTTTGTGTTTGTGTGTTTTTTTCCGTTGAGTGTGTGTTTGCGTGCTTCATTCTAAAATATGTAACGCGCCTTGACTAGAAAGAAGGCTGCATCTGCGAGTCGATGAGTTTGTATGAGTGTTAGTCTGGACTTTGGAGATGAAGGATACAGCGATGGTTGTTTCCCGGGAGGATGCACGAGAGGATACACAGATCATTGGGGGATGCTCTCCAGTTCTTAAACTGAAGGAAGAGGAAAAAAACTTCCTGCTGTCTCAATGCAAATGGGGACTCAGAGTAGCGTTTTCTCCAGCCGGGGAGAACAGCAACCTAGTATCCTTTTGTAGTCCAGGTTTGAATGTTACAGGAAAAAGAATGGGATGTTGATATATATAGACGACTACGAAATTCGAGGCAGCTTGTTAAAGCAAAACCCTATTTCTGATTTAATCCTTTTTAAGATTAATAATGTAAAGTACTTGTACTGGTCTGGCTCAAATAACGCCAGACAAAATGGGATCTAGATTATACAGTAGGCCTATATATAAAAACTATAGGAAAATAGAAACTGGTAGAAAATGTCAAAGAC
>NC_090737.1:140986236-140988736 GCF_036898095.1 Palaemon carinicauda
TTATTCTCCAGAGATTTAATACATAAGATTTATGCATGTAATATTTTCTTACGAAAAGCAGTCATGTATAATCTCTAATGACTGAAATGCATATTCCCCAATAGTTGCAATGCACGATCATTATCTAACGTATGCAATGGTATCCAATGACTGCAACTCTTGATTTAAAAACAGTGAAATTTGTTACATGCAATATATCGGTGCGCATTGCTGCAGTATGTGAATCCTAATATATATATTTAGCCCTTATTCCACGCAATATTTAGGTTTATATTGCAGTAATGTAAGCGTCGTAATAGGTCACCATGGTTGCGTGTCACAGGTGATACCAGCCACTGTATAATGAAGCGCTGAGGTTTCGGGGATATAGCAGTTTCGCCTCTACGAGTTACTCCCCTCTGTATCTCCTCTTATATATTCTCGTTAACGCGTGTGAGGGGGACCTTCTCTCTCTCTCTCTCTCTCTCTCTCTCTCTCTCTCTCTCTCTCTCTCTCTCTCATAGGCCACCACAACAGTTAGTCCTGTATTGACCCGAAGGCTGTCTCTGAGTGTCCTCTGGATTTTTTTTTTTTTTTTTGCAATGGTTTTACGAACGGAGAGAGAGAGAGAGAGAGAGAGAGAGAGAGAGAGAGAGAGAGAGAGAATAGTAGTAGTAGTAGTAGTAGTAGTAGTAACAGAAGAAATTAGCCAGAAATATTAACGATCTTTAGTCAGCCTTATTTGCACAAAACTGTTTGTTCTATGGTCTTTGTTTATATTAAAAGATCCCTGAAGTTTTTTATTTTAACTTTTTTTTCAAGTAATATCTAACCGGTAGATGTAGAAATTGAGTTAAATACAAGTTGGTCTTTATTGATAAAATTGTTGCATATCCAGAAGTTTATCATATATATTTTTTCATGATTAATCTGGTTCTCTTGACAGAGATGAATCCATAATATTAGTACTCGAACTGCTAAATCGTGGATGAGGTCTCTATACAGAAAGCTTTCACAGCATTATTATTATTATTATTATTATTATTATTATTATTATTATTATTATTATTATTATTATTATTATTATTATTATTATTATTATTATTATTAAAAAGTAAATTGCACAATAGATTTACTGTTAAAAAACATTGGCAGTTTATGCAAAGCGTATTCGAACTCCTGCTCAGCTATTATATCAATAAGAGATGATAACATTTAGGTCTAAAAAGGTCCGTATAACGGTTTATTTTATTTTGACAACAAAATGATCATAGAGTTCATTGTTCCTCTCAGTGCCCATGTTTTTGTCGGAAGATATAATAATTATTATTAGTAGTAGTAGTATTAAAGGGACCATTGCGTATCCTTGTAAATTAGTGCTGCAGCAGCAGCGCAATAAGCAATGAAATTATCCAGTTTTATTGGGCGAGAGAGAGAGAGAGAGAGAGAGAGAGAGAGAGAGAGAGAGAGAGAGAGAGAGAGAGAGAGAGAGATCATTTATTCAATACCTATTTGAACTAAAAGGTCCTGAAATTACAATGTAAATCCCCTGCAGTTAATAAATAACTCGCCTGTCTGAAATGGAACTATTCTGCCTTTTGTGGTAGTTTACAATTTTTGGGGGCAAAAAGTGATATTTTTGAGTACAGTCTGTAATTCTTTTTAAGAATTACCTTTAATATTTGCATTATTTTTTTCCCTTTTCTTTCATGGCCAATGTCAGCATGTTTTCCGAGGGAGATAAACGTAGCTGGTTCTCACTTTCTTTTATTCCTGTTGAGTTTTTTTTTTTTTTCAATCATTCCTTCTTTTTTATTGATTAATTGAGGTGACATAATCTTTTCTCTTTAATTCACCTTTTTTAATTCCTTATTTCTTTTTTTATGATATTTTGAAATATTGTTCATTCATCTTTTACCAACAAATAGGAATGTGTTTACAGGTATCTTTAGCAATCAATTCTTCACAAAGAAATTTTATCATTATTATTATTATTATTATTATTATTATTATTATTATTATTATTAGTATTATTATTATTATTATTATTATTATTATTCATATCAATCCCGTTCTCACAAATACAAGAAAAAAATAAAGGCTCTTGAGAAGTTTTTAAGCATTTGCAGATATTCCAGATAGATCAATAATTGATCAATGTTATACAAACATTCTCTAAAGCTTGCCGCACACTGAGTCGGAACGGAACCACCGCCGAAACCACCGAAGCCTCAGAACAGAACAGAAACGACGTCCAGCGCGCACACTGAGCCAGACGCCACAGAACGGAACCGACGCAGAATTTTATATAAACTAAGGAAATTTTCCTCAATCATAACTGAGTTTTTATTTAATTGATGTTACAATGATTAGATATTCTGTATATTAATCTTTTATCGAATTCGTAAGCCAGTTGTTTATATGTTTTCAAAAAAAAAAAAAATATAATAATAATAATAATCAATAATCACTCCAAAATTCTTTGTATTAAATCATATGTTCACATCATTGTTATTAAAGT
>NC_090737.1:140993736-141001236 GCF_036898095.1 Palaemon carinicauda
TTCATATTCAAATAGGCCATATATTTTTATACATTAATGTCTGGATTCTCTTAACGACCTCGGGATCAGAGCCCCAGGCGAAATTGAACAAACACAATAGGTTCTGGCTAGCCGGGAGTCGAACCCTGGTCCAGGAAACTTGTATGTACAGTGACATACTACTTGTCCATGTGGTATGTCACTGTACATACAAATTTGCTGGACCGGGGTTCAACTCCCGGCCAGTCAGAAGCTATTGGGTTTATGTGATTTCGCCAGGGGCTCACATCCCGAGGTCGTTAAGAGAATCCAGACATTAATGTATCGAAAATATATGGCACATTTGAATATATATATATATATATATATATATATATATATATATATATATATATATAATATATATATATATATATATATATATATATATATATATATATATATATAAATTATATATATAAAAATTATATATATAAATATATATATACATATATATGATATATATATATATATATATATATATATATATATAAATTATATATATAAATATATATATACATATATATATATATATATATATATATACTTATATATATATTTATATATACAGTATATATATATATATATATATATATATATATATATATGCATATATATATATATATATATATATATATATATATATGCACCAGCCACCCATTGAGATACTACAGCTAGAGACTTATGGGGGTCCTTTGACTGGCCAGACAGTACTACATTGGATCCTTCTCTCTGGTTACGGTTCACTTTCCCTTTGCCTACACATACACCGAATAGTCTGGCATATTCTTTAAAGATTCTCCTCTGTCCTTATATACCTGACAACACTGAGATTACCAAACAATTCTTCCTCGCCCAAGGGGTTAACTACTGCACTGTAATTGTTCAGAGGCTACTTTCCTCTTGGTAAGGGTAGAAGAGACTCTTTAGCTATGATAAGCAGCTTTTCTAGGAGGACACTCCAAAATCAAAACACTATACTCAAATCTTGGGTGGTGCCATAGCCTCTGTGCCATGGTCTTCCACTGTCTTGGATTAGAGTTCTCTTGCCTGAGGGTACACTCGGGCACACTATTCTATCTAATCTCTCTTCTTCTTTCTTTGTTAAAGTTTTTATAGTTTATATAGGAAATATTTATTTTGGTGTTGGCTGTTGTTATGATTATTACTTGCTAAGCTACAACCCTAAATGGAAAAGCAGGATGCTATAAGCCCAGGGGCTCCAACAGGGAAAATAGCTTAGTGCGGAAAGGAAACAAAGAAAAATAAAATATTTTAAGAACAGCAACGAGATTGAAATATATATCTCCTATATAAACTATAAAAACTTTAACAAAATAAGAGGAAGAGAAATAAGATAGAATAGTGTGCCCAAGTGTACCCTCAAGCAAGAGAACTACAACCCAAGACAGTAGAAGACTATGGTACAGAGGCTATGGCACTATCCAAGATAAGAGAACAGTGGTTTGATTTTGGAGTGTCCTTCTCCAAAAAGAGCTGCATACCATAGCTAAAGAGTCTCATCTACCCTTACAAAGAGAAAAGTGGCCACTGAACAATTACAGTGCAGTAAGAAGAATTGTTTGGTAATCTGCGTTGTCAGGTGTATGAGGACAGAAGAGGATGTGTAAGGAATAGGCCAGACTACTCGGTGTATGTTAGGCAAAGGGAAAATAAACCGTAACCAGAGAGAAGGATCCAATGTACTACTGTCTGGCCAGTCAAAAGACCCATAACTCTCTAGCGGTAGTATCTCAACGGGTGGTTTCCTTTCCTCACTGGGCTATTTTCCCTGTTGGGGCCCCTCGGCTTATGGTATTCGGCTTTTTCAACTATTGCTGTAGCTTAGCAATTAATATATATATATATATATATATATATATATATATATATATATATATATATATATATATATATAGGGAGAGAGAGAGAGAGAGAGAGAGAGAGAGAGAGAGAGAGAGAGAGAGAGAGAGAGAGAGAGAGAGAGAAATCCACAATGTATAGTAATAGGCTAATGTCGACAGTTTAAATATATTTTCTAGCTTCCCTAAACAATATTCCCATAAAATTACACTCATTTACTTATATTTATAATTTTGCCAAGGCACTAGCCTAATTGGAACGAGAGCGGAGCGTAAGCGAACCGAGCATGGGAATACAGCAGTACCTAGAGCGGAGTGTGAAAGACTGGTATTATTGTTATTATTACTTGCTAAGATACAACCCTAGTTGGAAAAGCAGGATGCTCTAAGTCCGGGGTCCCCAACAGGAAAAATATTCCAATGAGGAAAGGAAACAAGGAAAAATAAAACATTTTAAGAACAGTAACAACATTATGATAAATATTTCCTATATGAACTATAAAATCTTTAAGTGAACAAAAGGAATTGAAATTAGATAGAATAGCGTGCCCAAGTGTATCCTCAAGCAAGAGAACTCTAACCCAAGACAGTGGAAGTCCATGGCACATAGGCTATGGCGCTACACAATACTAGAGGACAATGGTTTTATTTTGGAGTGGTCACTGCAGTTGTTAACCCCTTAGGTGAAAAAGAATTGTATGGTAATCTCAATGTTGTCAGGTGTATGAGGACAGAGGAGAATTTGTAAAGAATAGGGCAGACTATTCGGTGTATGTGGAGGCAAAGGGAAAGTGAATTGTATCCAGAGCGAAGGATCCAATCTGGTCACTCACAGAACCCCCATAACTCTCTAGCGGTAGTATCTCAACGGGTGCTGGTGAATCAACCCTATGATTTTATTAATCAGAAAAATCTTTCATTTGATTTATATTGTTTGCGACTTGATAAGATCTTAGAGGATGTGAATATATGTATCTAAATTTGTAGTTGTAGTTGTTGCCTTTGAATGGAGAATTTCAATTCTTAAAAAATATATATTTTTAGTGTCACTACTATCGGTAATGAAACTACTACATCTGTACATATTATTATCATTATTCTTTTAGTAGATTACATTATATCTTAATTTTAATTATTATCGTTAATATATTGTGTTACTTGCCTACATGGCAAGGCCGCATAAGTATGTGCCGAGTGAGATTATGCGGAGGAAATTCATGCTCCAATTACAACCATTGAACAACGGGAAAAAAGGGACAAGCCCATTTTTTTTTTAAATCCCTTTTCGAAATATAGATGACCACAAATGAATAGAATGAAATGTGAAATAAGTCCAGTCGGGCACTAGAAAGTATTGTCATACAGTAGTACCTCGGTTTATGAGTTTAATTCATTCTGGGACGGACCTCTCGAACTGAAATGCTCATAAACTAAAACAATTTTTTCCTGAAGGATATATAGGAAATTCACTCGATGTGTTCAGCATGTCCATAAATACACATATGCACTCGTTTTTAAATGTTTCTTTTGGAAATTATTGAAAAATTTATAACACCTAACATCAGAAATTAATACAAATTAATAATTTATAATAAAGAAATTATTTTTTGACAATTTTTATTTTATCTTTTATTAACAAATTATCTTACACTTTACGTGGGTCGTGCCTGGCTTGGAGGATACGAGAGAGGATGAGGAGGAGGAGGAGGAGGAGGATGAGGAGGAGGGATTAACTGCTTGGGGAAGATTCTTTCTCCATGAGAACTTTAACGGGAGTTCTCTCCCTTTAACGATATTCGCTGTCTCTAACTGAATCACTTGAATTACGCTTTTTGAACACTTGATCATCTTATTTTACACTCTTACATTCAGTTTGGACAAGGAACCAATACAGACATGACTACGTTTTTCCTTTTTTTAAAATGACATGAAAGCGGGACAGTATTGGTGTTAAATAGATTAGCTGCTCACCCTACTAAAGCCTTATCTGACTGATGTGTTTCTTCAGAATTTGCAGGTTTCCTACAGTCTTAACATCTCTCTAATTTCACTTGAAGCTTAGGGCTAGTAACTCTGTCCCTCCTCCTCACTTAAAATCTCAATAACATTGTCTTGCTGCAGTTCCAATACCATATATTTTTCACAAATAGTGTTTTTGATAATTGTATCACCTGCTAACTGCTTCTCATCAATCCAGAAAAACAGAAACCTTTCAATGTTAGGAATACATAGTCGTTCATTCATCAATACCAGCACTGGTTTCACATCATCAAATGCTTTGATATCTTCTTTATTGTTTGGAATTGTAACTGTACCAATCGTGGATGTTGTAGTGCGATTGTACAGTTTCGGTTGCAACATACCTTGTTCATGATTTTCGATCATTTCTTTTTTCACTACTCTGGTGATCTTATACTTCTTCTTGCCATCTTTCTTTATCACCTTGACAATTGTCACGATAGTATTAACTTTACAACGCAGCACAAAATGTCTTTATGATGAACAATAGTGATCATAACTCTAAAAAGAACACTTGTTCACTACTGTACAAAAACAGTTCCAAAGAGTGTGCACAAGATTCTTCTTCTATAAGTGCTGTTCGGAGAGTGTAACAAATTTGAGTAAAAAGAAAAAAAATATTATCTATGAACGCTGTGTTGGTGGCTTATTAGTATTGTGTGACTGCTTTTTGTGCATCCTATGCCAGTCTCGTTAGTACTTGTCCACAAAAAAAGCATACAGAAGCACATTTTGCTTGCAGACCGATAAATACTGGTAAACTGATATGAATTATTATGCTCATATACTGATTTGCTTGTATTCAAAATTACCAGAGAATTGAGATACTATTGTATTAATGTAACGAAATGTAAAAACTGTGATCACAATAGCCATAAAATGAACCGAGGTAAAATGTTAAAATCTTAACAAATAAGATGAATTATAGATGAAATAGTCGATCTATGATAAACACTGTGGATAAAAATAGAAGAAAGCAGTGTTCTCTAATTGAAATTCGAGTAAAAAGAAAATAATATTAAATCTTCATTGCTCAATCAGTATATGACAGCTATAAAGTTAGTTGCGAAACAAAAGTGATTCAAAGATTATATTTACTGGGGCATAGCTGTGTAAACAGGTAGGGCAAAGGTCAAAAGTCAAACCTATCCAAATAAAACGGACGTTATTATATCTATCAATACTGTACGTCAATCGGTGGCTTAATTTGACCGCCATATATACAGCTGTTGCTTGATAATGCTGCTTGTTTAATTTTTATGATCTTTCATTCTTTTTAAAAGCAGACAATATTTAGTTATTTCTCTTGACATAATGACCGATTCACCTAATCGTGAAGCCTGTGAAGTTACCGAAGTATTATAACCTTTTGGCCCTGTTCTAAATCAAAGTATTAGCAATTTTGATAGCGTAATAATAATAATAATAATAATAATAATAATCATCATCATGTTTGAAAATGGAACTGTTGATGCTGTTTCTATTCCTGCAGAAGAAGCGGGTCTTTCAAGGGAAATCGTGATATCGTGCAGAAGGGAACGGTATAAATAAGAAAGCTATATCAATGGTTGTGAAATTATATTATTATTAGCATTATAACTAGCTAAGCTACAACTCTAGTTGGTAAAGCAGGATGCTATAAGCCAAAGGGCTCCAAGATAGGATCGAAGCAAGTTTTTTATAGTGTGCACGGATTGAACGACGGCAAGTCTAAGCAGATTCCATCACTCTTTGACTATCGTAGTCTCACACGAAAAAAAAAAATACGTAGATAAATGCTCGTTTTATTATTATTATTATTATTATTATTATTATTATTATTATTATTATTACCTTCAACTTCGTTGTGGCGTGGTTATGTTTTGATAGGCTTATGTTTATATGTTTGTGTGTTTTTGTGATTTACATAATTCAAAACTTATTTGACGAATCTCATGAAGTTTTGGGTGATAATTGGCCGTGATCCAAGGACAATTTGATTAAATTTAAAAAGTGCTTGGATCAAAGGTTAACGTCAATGTCATGAAAAGGTAAAAAACAACAAAATTCAAAAACTATAACAGAGACTCATGAAATTTGGTGGGAGGATTGCCATGATCCAAGGAAAATTTGCATAGATTTTTGGAGTGGTTGGGTCAAAGGTAACATATGTCTTTTTGCTCCATTGTGGTCAGTTTTATCCGATTTGCAAGAAAATAGTGCCAAAATGTGAAGAGTCAAATTAGCTATCTTTTGATATGAAACTTCATGTCATTACCCTTGTTTGTGTATTGATTTATTTGTAAGTCTGTTTGTATATTTGTGGTATTATAACTCAAAAACTGTTTCACCAAATATAATGAAATTTGGTTGGATGATTGGCCATGATACAAGGACAATTAATTAGATTTTGAGAGTCATTGGCTCATAGGTCAAGGTCAAGGCCACGAAAAGGCAAATACATTTTTTTTGCAATATCGTGGTCAATTTTTATCCGATTTGCATGAAACTAGTGCCAAAATGGGAATAATTCAATTGCCTGTTTTTGTAATATATGTCTTTTTGGATCCAATACCCTCAACAACATTAGTTTTCTTGGTGACAAAAGTGGCGGTGGCGAAGGTATGCGCTCTACTGAGTGTCATTTCTAGTTGCTATTATTATTATTATTATTATTATTATTATTATTATTATTATTATTATTACCATACCAAACAGGGTATCAATATCCCAAGTTTTTCAAAAATGATGGTCTAATGTTAAAAGAAAATAGAAGGATAAGGAAATATAATAAACTAGATTATTTGGATAACCGAGAAAGAAAAATGACTGGGGGGGGGGGGGCGTTGGTTGTTGCTCTTAACTATGAAAGAAGCAATAGATTCGTCTCTTAAGTAACGGTGGTTCATAAGGATTATATTGATAAAAAGAGAAGAAAAGAAATAGTTTGATTGCCCGTTGGGTGAAACGAGAATTCTTCTCAGCGGTCAATGTTTTATTGTGGTTTTGATTGATGGTTACGTTGAATGCAGTATTAAATTGCTATAAGTTGATGAGACTATATCTACTCTTTTTCAAGTTTCATAATTTTTTTTTTTTTTTTTTTTTTTTTTTTTTTTTTTTTTTTTTTTTTTTTTTTTTTTTTTTTTTTTTTTTTTTTTTTTACATGATTCGCTTTGAAGCGAAATATTACCATAGATGGATTAAAAGGATAATTGTAATGACGGTGAAAGTGAAGTCTTGATAGTAATGAATAATACAATATTTATACTGATGGAAATCAATTATTAGGAAAAGTAATCAGCAATAGGAAATTAGTTATCAGTAATAATAATAATAATAATAATAATAATAATAATAATAATAATAATAATAATAATAATAATAATAATAACCCTCATCATCATCATCATAATAATAATAATAATTGAAATCCTGAGATCTAAAGCTACAACATCAACATTGACAAAATGACTATGAAAATGAAAATAAACCTAGCAGTAAAGCATGTAAATCACGTCACAAAAGACTTTGTATGCAGACAAGAAAACGAGTTAAAATTATCCTTTGGGGAAAAAGAAGAGAAAAAGGAGCAAGAAATTATCGAGTGTGAGGAAAGAGT
>NC_090737.1:141008736-141037074 GCF_036898095.1 Palaemon carinicauda
CTTTTCCAATGTTTTATATATATATATATATACATATATATATATATATATATATATATATATATATATATATATATATATATATATATATATATATATATATTTATATATATATATATATATATATATATAAATATATATGTATATATATATATATATATATATATATTTATATATATATATACATATATATATATATGTATATATATATATATATATATATATATATATATATATATATATATATATATATATTTATATATATATATATATATATATATATATATATATATATATATATATATATATATATATGTATACATACATATATATATATATATATATATATATATATATATATATATATATATATATATATATATATATATACTATATATATAGTATATATATATATATATATATATATATATATATATATATATATATATATATATATATATATATTCATATATATGTATATGCGTGTGTGTATGTGCATTTTATCATATCATTTTGTGATTAAGTTGCCTGCCCTGTGAATTTCCTACTCTGGATTCAACCCAGCGCTGATGGTTAACTAACAGGCCATGGTACTGACTTCATTGTTTAAGCTAACAATGGTAAATTTCATTTTTATGTAGAAGGATTGAATCACTCCCATTCATGCCAACGACTGAACTGGTAAGGCTGATATTATTTGACTGCATACATATTACATATTAAATACACAGGCACGCACACACACACATATATATTCATACGAAGCTGGTGTAACATGAAAGTAGATTATTTTTTTAATATATTTCATTTGTATATTTAAGAGATATATAGCCAGCTTGTAAAGTGAATTCTACTCATGTAGAATTAAGCATATGTATTTAGATTACATAAGACTGTTATCATTCATTTGGTTTTATTTTCATTCAGTTTTTCATATGTAAATGTACGTTATTTTAAAGAATTAATTTTTCATTTCACATAGTTTTCTTACGAAGTGTTATGTAAGTTTGTTAAAAGGTATGCTGTATGACACACGCTAGGGATTGCATCACGTTTCCACATGGTTGGAAGTTATTCTTTTTTTTTTTTAATGTTACGAGGAGGTGGGTGGAGTTACCTGAGTGTGTTGCCTTGTCAGGTGATGATAGAACCATACTCCAAAACTGCCCAGTTGGCAACATTGACGTCACAAGGGCCCGCCAGACCTGACCCCATGCTTTGAGAATGATTAGCTGGAAAATTCCAGAATGTATTAGGATGCATATATAGGGCCTAGGAATGCATCAGAGGCAGAGATTCAGCCTGACGCTCCGAAATTTCCAATGTCCGGCAATCCTCTCTGCAGCATCTATCCAGACTAAGGGCTTCCTCTCAAACGTGAGTAGTGTTTTCTCTCAAATGTGCATAATGTAAAGTGTTTGTTAAAACATTTGGAAAAATTTTTATATGAAAGAAGTAAGGTGAACTTGTAAGTACAGTTTATATTGTAAATTTATTCTTTTTTTGTGCCTAGCCCTATGTGATTTGGTTAAAAAGTGAAGTGCATTTGTTTTTGCTTAACCGTTAGGTAACCTTATGTGAGCCCAAAGGACATATGAGTAACAGTTAATTATATGTAAGTGTAATTATGATTCATTTCCTATAGGGTTAAAGTGTCAACTTTTTTCATTAATTGTCAAAATTAAATATTTTCATAAATTCATTTCTAGTGAAACAAGTAATTGTATAATTCTTGAAATATCATTTTTGTCATAAGTCTAAGGTCTAGTTCAGATTTAAATTTCAAGTTATTTATTTTTGGTATTACTGTTGAATTGTTATTTTTATAGAATATATGTATTTTTGTGAAGTGTATTATTTCGATCACCAATAATTATCTCAGTGACTTGCTCGTATCCCCTGACTAAGAACCGAAGTAAGAAGTTGATTTATGAATAGTTCCCTTTACAAGTAAAGTAATCACCCAGTTTTGTTTTGAGTGTAATGTAAAGAGACCTTTAGATATTCAGTATTCGTATATATTAGAGGCTGGTAGTTATGTATTATTCTCAGAGCTCGTAGGTATTCTCCTGTGTATCAGACTTTTGTAATATAATGCAGGTGAGTTTGGAGCTCGGGAGATTGCGTAATTCGCTAGTCGTAATGATACCTATATATATATATATATATATATATATATATATATATATATATATATATATATATATATATATATATATATATATATATATATATATATATATATATGTATATATTTAAAATGGCACATGTATAGATAATAGATCCATTAACCAAAGAAAAATATTATGTGGATAATTTCCTATTTATATTCCGAAGATAATTTTTGGTTGTCTTCTGATCTACAAATCCATATAGTTAGAGTGTAAGAGAAAGACAAATATGTCCCTCGAAATATACTAATTTTAACCATATTGTCTAGTTGGAGGAATCTATTTTGTATATAAATTCATGAACAAATACACATACATATTTATATATATATATATATATATATATATATATATATATATATATATATATATATATATATATATATATATATGTATATATATATATATATATATATATATATATATATTAACTATTTATATACAGTACGGAAGGTAAATTTAATCTATGTGTAAAAGTTGTTTAATAGTATAACCAAATGCTCATGTCTGATAAGTCCGTGGATCACTCACGGCCTACCTCCCATTAGTCCACCGAGCTTTAAATTGGCACCAATAGTTGCTAACATATTATATACTATGTATATATATATACACAAATATATATATATATATATATATATATATATATATATATATATGTGTGTGTGTGTGTGTATATATATATATATATATATATATATATATATATATATATATATATATATATATATATATATATATATATATATATATATATATATATATATATATATATATATATATATATATATATATATATATGTATATAAATATATATGTATATATATACACATATTATATATATACATATATATATATATGTGTGTGTGTATAAATATACATATATATATACACTATATATATATATATATATATATATATATATATATATATATATATATATATATATACGTGTGTGTGTGTGTATGTATATATCTATAATCCGGAAATAAGAAATAAAATAAAAAAGAAAAAAAAAGATCTTTTTCGCGATAAAAAGGTACAGAAATTCAGGATATGGATTTTAAATAATATGATAGAACGAGATATAGAGAGCTTCTGGTATTTAAAACATTATTGTTTTGCTGTTATAGCGACAGTGGCGCTCTTTATTGTACACTATAAGTAACGAAATCGAAGCAATATTTTTCCTTCTATATTATGATATCACTTAATCCTACATATTTAAGGTAGTAGTTGACTATTCAGTGCAAATTATGTCCATATACTCGTACGTCATATTAGCAAGACAAAATAAATTTAATAATGCACCCTGTATGATGTGGCGAGCTCAAAATCTTTTGGCTGGTAGAACCCACTTAACTAATGCACACTCTTCAAAGTTACCATGGACCAGTAGCTGAGAAGAGAAACTTCATTGCTGAAACATTCGTATTAATTACAGAGCTCTATAAAGTAAATACTAAACCAACAGTTATAGCATGCAGGCTTTAAGTAAGCTGATCTTTATTCTGCTGATGGTTGAGACGAGAAAAAAAAGAAAGAAGTATAGTCTGATCCCAGCTAAAAAAAAACTGAGGAAGTTGATAAGCTAATCATCTTTACGCAATAGAATAATCACTCATATACTCTATTGTCATCAAATGACAACCTGGGTAAATGATTGCACCCCAAACTGTAAGGTAAAAGTCCACAAGTTTAATAACCTTGAACCCCTATCACACCTAAGCATAGATGCCACGGATGGCTGCATAAAGAGTACGGGCATGGTAGTATGGAATGAGCATGGAATTTCTTCTCTTTTTGCATAGGCAGTATGGAGTAGCAGATCCACCATTTTGTTAAAATTTTCCGCAGATTCCCATGGATGGTGATGAATGCAATACAGAGCAAATATGGTTGTCAGGAATAGAATATGGAAGGTATTGGAGAGAATGGACCTCCAGGCGCAGAGGCTACACGGAGGCTGCTTAGGGAGTACATAAGGAGTACGGAGAGAGTATGCAGACAATACAGAAACTGTTGATACAATACGGATGTATTATTACAGTACGACACAGTACGGACGATCTCTAGTCCCCATATATGCTGGCATATTGATTGGGTCTGATCATTCATATCCTGCCCTTTGATCAGGTAGGTACTCCAAGATGTGTCTTACGAGTGAAGAGAACTCACTGAGCCACTTTGCACTTGGAAAGTATGAAAAGAAATGAAGGAGACCGGAAAGATGGAAGAACCAGATGACATAGAAGACTGTGGGTACAACATTCGTTACTCAGACGACCAATTTATGGTCAGTATGGAAAGCTTATGCCAAAATTGAATGCAGAAGATTCAACACGCTTTAAGAATTTACTTCGTCTAGACCAAGAGATCTGTAGTGAATTTGGATGCCATGTAGTTCTATGCAAAGAAAAGCTAGACATCTACTTCAGGAAAGCCCTCCCATCAGGACTTAAGCGGGCAGTCACACTGAGATACTTGGCTACTGGTGACAGTTACAAGTCCTATCCTTACTTATGCCAAGTTGCTGCCAACACCATCAGCCTCTTCATTTTTGAAGTATGCCAAGTCATTACCAGTCAGCACTCTCCTGTGTCCAACCACACCTGATGCCTGGAAAGAAGTTGCCTCAGATTACGAAAATCGGTGGAATTTCCCGCATCTCATTGAGGCCGTTGATGGGAAGCACATTGCCCTAAAGAAGCTAAAGAGTAGTGGTTGATCTATTACAACTACACAGCTGACGCTGACTATAAGTTCCTTTACTGTGATGAGGGCCACAATACTGCTTTTTCAGTTGCAGGCATTTTCAAGGACACAAATTGGAGAATGCTGAGGTAGGACTACCTGATTCAGAGCCTCTACCTGGAGATGAAATACGAATGTCGTACATCCTTGTGGGTGACGACACATTTGCTCTGAAGACCTGGCTCATGAAATCACTGCTAATGTGGAATATGACAGAGTCTCAGTATGTCTTTAACTACACATTGTCAAGAGCAAGGAGGGCTGTGGAGAATCCATTTAGCATTACAGCTAATCATTTCTGATGCCTATTGATCACAATGCCATAGCAACCAGACACAGTTACCACCATAGCGTTCTCATGCTGCATCCTCCTTAATTTGCTACGCATCCGAAGACTGAATGCAGACCTTTCCATGGACATGGAAGACCTGACACACGAACATATGCCAGGCTGCTGGAAAGAAAGGCATGAACTTCCAGACATAGCAGAAGTATCCAGAGGCTATACGAGCGTGGTAGCAAAGAGGCAAAGACAGTACTTGATTTAGTACTGGAAGTGTCCATGACAGCTGGATACTATTTAAATCTTTTTTGAAGATGTATATGCATTCCATTATGTATTCAATAATATTAAGAAATTATACTTAGATATGTAATTACTGAATGAAAATAGAAAAAGGGGAAATTAGGCTATTTCATTTTCTTATTTCTTAATCAATTGGCAATAATTCCAAAGCAGGAAAATACAAAATTTACAAATATTAAAAAAGATATGGCAAGGTCTACAACTAAATCGCAAATATTACCGTGGCTACTGATTTTTTCTTAGAGATAGACTCGGGTTTGGTTTGGAGGGTCTTAGTGTGGAGTTCAGATGATGCAGCCCACTGCTGAATGACTACTCTCTGAGCGTAGTAGTTGCATTCAGTAAGGCTAACTACTGGCTCATGATGTTGCTGGTACTTGGTCCTTCCATGGCTGTGTCAGCATGGCTACCACCTGTAGTTCTGGAGCAACAAACAGCATGTTGGGCTGACGGCATCTAAATTACTGATGGACTCCTCGGTAGAGCTGTGTCAAATGGTTGCATGATGATGGCCTGCGACAACACAGAGTGAACGTAGGCCGTGTGTTGTGGTACCAGGTACGGGGTTACTTTGGCTGGTTGCAGATGTGTAGGCAATTGATGGCAGCATTCGCTGCCACATCGCTGATTGCTGCTGTGCTTCCTTTTGGTGTCTTGTAGTATACTTATTGAAGTTCCCTATAATCTCAAGGATTTGCTCTTGGAACTTACACAACGTCTCCTTGTCCATGTCGCTGAAGGAATGGTACACAAAGTCCACCAAGGCACTCTGAAGTCCCTCACAGCTGTCCATCTTATATTCATGGTGCTTCAGCAGGGTTACCAACTGCTGCGCCTGTTGACTGGGCATAAAATAAATTGTAAAATGTATTTATTTCAAATACGTAACTGATGGTACATATGAACTTGTAAAAATTAATTTCGGGAAAAAAATCAACAGTATATAGCATATAAAAAACATAATTGTATTCATGTATACTTACTTTGTCAAGGGCATATGAAGAATCTGTCCTGGAGGGAGCATTCGATGCCATGTGGTCATCATCGTCAATCAGCAACTTCTTCCTTTCTCCAGCTGTCCTTAATCTCTCACCCACCTACACAACTCTCGTCTTCCAAAGAGGTACCTGTTAGGCCTTTTTTTTTTTTGTGCTCGGCAATATAATTCGCGAAACCAGCTTTCAAATACCCACTGCTTCGGTCTGTCAGAATCTTGGCTTCGCTGCCTGAAGTCCTCTGCTTTAGGTCTTTGCTCCAAGGTCCTTTTTGCTTTTGACCCAGGTTTGAAGTTCTGCGGTCGTGATGCCAAGCTCTGCTACTTTCATCTCGTCAGCTCTGCTACTTTCATTTCCCAAGCAATGTACTTCCACATAGTGTTTTTGTAGGCCTCCAACAGGAAATTGTACTGAAGTTCACGTTTCCTGTATTAATATGCCACTTCTTGCTCTTATTCGGAGCTTAAAATCATGGCATGGGAATTTGTCTTTCAAGCAGTCATTCCGATGCCTGAGAATCCTGAAATGACTCCTCATCCGAGTGTGATTCAGACAACATCACACTATCATCTGGAGTTCTTTGCTCATTCGAAGGACTGTTGGCATGAGGTTGAGGTATAGGTACAGGAGCACGAGCTGGAGCAGAAGGCTTCTTGAACTTTGTAAGGCACCTGGAAAAATTGGGAGGCATCCTGTATTCTCAATGGAGCAGTGAATGAAGAGAGAATGACAGAGGAGCATTGCTGCTTGCTTGCTTTTACATTGGCCTCCCTTATAAAGAATGGGACCATGGGCTATTGCATGAAGGCAACCCATAAGTAAGATAATCTTGTGAAAGTGGCAGATTAGATCAGGAACACAGAGGATGGACAGGATGGTGATGGGATGACAGTAGTATGACGACCAAGGCTGCAGTACAGAGCTCAGTTGTGGGGCGCCACAGACAAGGCCTCCCTAAACCCGGTTCCTCTTCGTTCCTAGAGAAATAGATTTTTTTTTCCATTAGTTCACATATGAGCCCAGTTTCTGCTCTTTATATGCCATCAGTAGTCTCTCCGGAGTGTATCTGGCTCCTCTGCTGACATCCGTACTGTCTCAACAGGCACTCGTACATTCACTACTGCCAGGCATACTTTAGACGTAGCCTCTATACTATTTATACACGTATACCCATTCTTTTCTAATTTCCATCACCAGAGAGATTACAGAAGCCTTGGGTAATGTATGGATGTTACCGAATGAAGTTAGGAGAGAATACGTATATAATACGGACGTTGCTCATCCTGACAGATTTTTCAAGCCATTATAACATGCGATTACCTATAAAATTCAGCAGCGAATCATGTGTATGTTCCCAACATAGGCAAGTTCTGGTATGGACACACTCGCGGCAACTGCAGCCATCCTTGGCATCCGTGCATAGGTGTGATAGGGGTATAAGGCATGATCAGAATTCCCAACTTGAGGACCAACCTTGCCTATTTTAACATCAGGGGGATCACTGAATACTAGGTCGAAGCAAATACCTATCTTATGACTGTAAGTAGTCTCAATTATGATTTGTTCACATTCTGATTCAGAATCAAAGTCAACAGTTTTTAAGCCATAACAGAATCGAACCATTTCATATATATATATATATATATATGTATATATATATATATATATATATATATATATATATATATATATATATATATATATATATATATATATATATATATATGTACAGTATGTATGTATGTACAGTACATATATATATATATATATATATATATAATATATATATATATATATATATATATATATATATATATATATATATATATACATAGTCTTACTTAGGATTTGTTCACATTCTGATTCAGAATCAAAGTCAACAGCTTTTAAGCCATATCTACAGTAGGAGTAACATAATCGAACCATTTCATATATATATATATATATATATATATATATATATATATATATATATATATATATATATATATATATATATATATATATATATATATATATATATATATATATATATGTATATATATGTATACGTATATATATACTCACACACACACACACACACACACACACATATATATATATATATATATATATATATATATATATATATATATATATATATATATATATATATATATATATATACATATATATACACACACATTATGTATATATATATATATATATATATATATATATATATATATATATATATATATATATATATATATATATATATGCATGTGTGTGTGCGTGTTCAAATATTTAGTTATCATGCTAACATAAGAGATATGCATTTGCCAATAGATCAGCAACATTAATTTTGATACATATGGAAAACGATGATGTGGAACATTCACTACTGAAAATCCCTATGTTCCTTGTAATTAGGTGTTTATCATGATGAGTCTCAAGTTTTGTGTGAACAAAAGCAAATATATCAGTATAAGTGGTATTAGTTGTAGTTTTTACTGTATGAATAAATATACTTTGACTGAAATTTATCCTTGAATTTTACTTTAAATATGAAGTGTTTTCATTTTATTTCTTTTTGGTTTTTCCTTTTAAAAGGACGATGTTAGCTGTTATCAAAGCTACTACCATATGAGTGAATTTCTATCACGGATAGAGTATTTTGGTAACAGAAGGATTACCAACTGCTCCTTTCCCGACCAGTTCCGAGTTAAACTACACGGTTAACACGACTGATGATACAATACTGTGATATGCAAATTGTTGTTGACCCTCCGGTAAGTAGTCATAAAATGGCCATATCGGCTCACCGGAAGTGAAGGGTATGGCCATATCGGCTCACCCGGAAATGAATGGTATGGCCATATCGGCTCACCCGGAAGTAACTCTGTACCCGGCGAAGGTCACTGGGTACGAAGTGTAGTATTATTTAAAGTTTTTTGTTTACAAACATTGATTTGAAGGTCGTTCGGTACGTAATGAGATATGTACGTGTCGGAGGGGTATAAGTTTTTGTTTACAATCTACTCTTCGTAAGGACGTACGTACGTGTTTATATGTGTTTATACGTGTTTATACGTGTCCAGGAACTGTTTACCCAACCTTGAGAACGTAAACATAGTGTGTTGGTCTTAAAGGGATTGTTTACAAACATTGATTTGTAAGACGTAGGGTATGTACGTGACCGGGAACTGTGTCTTTATTAAAGGGAATTTGTTTACAAAACATTGAGGACGTAACTATTTGTTATTATCAGTCTACTCTTCGTAAGGACATACGTACGTGTTTATACGTGATTATACGTGTCCAGGAACAGTTTACCCAACCTTGAGAACGTAAACATAGTGTGCTGCTCTTAAAGGGAATATGTTTGCAAACATAATTATCATAATATTATTATTATTATTATTATTATTATTATTATCAAAAATAATAATCATAAAAATAATAAGAATAATAGCACCTGTCCCAATCCGCCCGAGTCCCATTCCCCTCCGGTCACAGGTCTAACCCTTCGCCTTCCGTTCTCCACCCGTAGATAGGGCTAACCACGCCCCTTCAGAGAATGTGGTTGACCTTCCAACTCTTACCCTAGCATATTTGAGGATAACGCTAAGATGGCTTCACACACACACACACACACACACACACACACACACACACACACACACACACACACACTCCATGGGTAGTTTAATATAAGAAACATAGTACTTAATATTTGTTTATTTAAAAGAAACATCAAAATTACTGTAAAATGAATACAGACAGCCTAACTTCCAATGAAAATATCATATGAATGGAAGTACAAGCTATTTATATGAAAAACTTATAATATTTGAAAATCAACCTCATCGGGGTCGGGGAAACTGTTTTCCCCGTATTTCATTTGAGGGATATTGTTACTCTCGCCCCTTTTTTTAAAGGGACGAGATAACGACACCCTTAAATTATCCTTGGGGGTTTTACCTATCCCTCTGGATTTTTTCTTCTTCCGACTCTCCTCCTCTGCTTCCATTTCACGGGCCTTCCTCTTCCTGTTCTCTTCCTCCGCTTCCATTTCGCAGAGCGTGACCAAAACCTGCGAATCTGAGAGAGTCTCTCCCCGCTCCAGGACCACGTCCCCGGAACAAGTCTCGTTGGTAGGCCCCACTTCTCCCATGGAGATATCAACACCCGTTGATGACGGCGTCTCTGTTATGACACCCAACATGAAATCGACTTGTGTGTTGTTATGACGTGCCTCTTCTTCTTCCCGTCTCTTAACTGCTATTGATAGTAGTCCTATGTAGAACTTCTCTCGAGGAAGACATCCTTCGAGAGCCTTCTTCAATAACTTCACAGTAGTCTCATGATCTTTGAGGGTAGCTACAATTTCTTCGCTGATATTCGAAGGTAGCATGCTTTGTTGTGGGTTTACCATATAGGTACCCAACTGCTTCACCATCTGCTCAGCGGCTGCTTCTCCTTCCTGTATACCTCCTTGAAGGTCCTTCTTGACCTTCCGAACATTTTCCAGGTTTCGCCGAATTTGTGCTTCATCAATCAGAGGAATATACACACCTACGGGAATAAACATTGAAATATAAGTTTCAGAAATATAATCAAGGCTCACACACACACACACACACACACACACACACACACACACACATCAAAATACATGCCTAGATTAATATAAGAAACATAGTACCTAATATCTGTTTATTTTAAGGAACTTCAAAACTTCCAATGAAAATACTTTGAAAAAACTCACTCCTTTGGAAGCAGGCAACCTCCTCATCCAGAAGATGGGCATCGTTCTTGTACGAGTATTCCATGCTTGTTTTCTGTAAGGTCCCGTGTGTGTCAAAGGTTGAAATGACTTCAGTTGGTGAACTTACCGTGTGTGCCTAAGGTCGAAGTGACTCCACTATATATAGTACGCGCGTAAACACAAACGTACACACGCACCCGGGCCGCCAGTTTTAAGGATTAAGGATTCGCCGACCGACCTGCCACTGTTTTAACGTTTACGACCGCCACTGCTTCCCTCGGGGGGCCCAGTTTCGTTGGTGTGCGCGCTTCCAGCAGTTGTGCAAGCGTGATTTGCAGCATGGAAAATTCCTCACCAGGTATAATATAGCCTTATCACTGAAATTTCGAAAATATTTATGATGTGAATATTGCGATTATGTTAAGTGTCGTGAATTAGCTATTACTTTTTTTCCTTTCTTATTTTAGAGAAGCAGAGGGCGAAAAGAAAAATTGAAAAGAGTGAGTCCCATCTCCCACTCAAAAAACGAAAGAAATATTATGCAAGTAAGTACTGATTAATATAAAAATGTAATGTATAGTACCATTATCTATTTTCGAAATATTCAACCCCAGGATTATTGCAATCATTACGTGTGTTACAATTTGGCTTTACAATGCATGCTTAAAATTTGTCTTACTCCTTTCAAATAAACTACAACAGAAGCTTTTTTTCTCTCGTTCCAGTGCTTACTCCTGGAGGGGAATTACCGGTAAAAAATTCGTGTCATTACGCAATTCCTACATCCACAAAAACGGACGGAGGGGAATTACCTGTAAATAAAACGCCTCATTACGCAATTCCTACATCCACAAAAACGGTTGGAGGGGAATTACCGGAGAAAACAACACCGTCTCTACCTACAATGGCTGCCGCCTCAGCAGGTGAAGTTTCACGTGGGCAGCCTCCTACACCTGGGGGACCCGCCTCGACCCCTGATACGGGACCACCACTCATTCTCATTAATAGAGAGACCGCCTTCAATGACCTGTACGTTGTTGAAGAATTCTCAGCCCCCTCAGTAGGTGACCCAACATTATTTATGGTAATTTGTAGGGATGATATTAGTGTGCGAATAGGTCATTATTTTAAAAACAAAACATTTACAGCCAAGATTGTGGGACTTTTGAACTCTAGTATGAAGAAGCTAAGCTTTCAAAAATTAGGGGAAACGGAAAACGAACCTATGGAGCTTTGGCTCCCAGCGACGATTATTAACGCTAGTGAAATCAATAAGCTCTTAGATAAATGGGAAAATTTCATTGAAGAGAAATTCCCACAAATAAGCAGTGAATTAAGGGGGAGTGGGTGGACAGTTGAAGGCGTCAAAAATTTTAAATTATTTTTTCACCGCCAAGCTGTAATGTCTGGAATGGGTGCATACATTTTTCCTAAGAAAGAAGTCCGTGGAAGTCATGCAGTTTTTAATCCCTCTGGAATTGGGAATTCCTGCCTAATTCAGTGTCTGGCTGCCTACTTTATCGCTAAACAACAGCCATCTCCACGCTGGAAAAATATTTATCGCACTGTAAATAGTATTCAACGTTGCTCGGAATACGTTAATTTTTCCCAACTCACATTCCCCATCCAATGGGAAGACATTCCACGCCTCGAGTTGGCAAATCATATCTCCATTTACGTTTACGAAATGGAAAAATCCGCGGACGGAAGGTACCTGCTGCAATTGTCGAGGCGGGGAATGAAAAAATTTCCAAGCATAGTCCCACTTCTCCTCTTAGATGGGGAACATACATGCCTCATTAAGGATTTTCATTCCTTCGTGAAATCCTTTGCCCGGGTAAGATCTCTCGACCCTCTGTACTTTTGCCATAACTGTCTATCACAGCATTCGTCAACCTCTAAGCAAGAACAGCATGAAGCCACTTGTGATCTCGCTGTAACGTTGAATTTTCCCCCAGTCGGAAGCACAGTAAGGTTTAGAAATCAGCATAAGACGCAAAAGTTTTCCTATATTTGCGTCTTTGATATGGAATCAGCTTTAGAGAAATCTCCCGGTGCGTATGGTGTGGAGACAATACATAAATCAATAGCGTACTGCTACATCATTTTCGATTGTCTAGGTCAAAGAGTGGCTTCGAGTTATTATTGCGGAAACGATTGCGTTGACAAGTTTCTGGCAGACCTTAATGCTTGTTGGGAGACAATCAGAAAGCAATGGCGAACTTTCCCCATTCATATGACAGCGGAGGATGAAAGGGCTTTCCTTGAGCAGGACGTATGCCAATTGTGCAAGACACCATTCAAAGACGGGAGCGATAAACATAGACATCACGACCACGCCAGTCCTAATAACAATTTTATTGGGGCGTACTGTAGGCGATGTAATTTATCATGCCGCGAACAAAAAACTCATCTCCCTGTTTTTGCCCACAATTCGAGTTATGACTTAGGCCTCATCCTTAAGGATCTTAAAGATAAAGTCCAAATCAGTATCATGACGAAACAAGGTCTAAAAATTCAGCGAATGTCTGTTGGGAATTTAATTTTTCTCGACTCTCTAGCCTTTCTTGGGTCTTCTTTGGATAGTTTAGCTTCTGAATATTTTAGGGATGGAAGGAAAGCACGATTAACGGAGGAAATGTTAAGTGAGATAAAGAATGAGGAACTTAGGGGTGAAATTATTCGGGGTAAATTACCTTTCTGCTATGACTATATAGATAGTCTTTCAAAACTCGAGGAAAGGCAGTTACCCCCTCAATCGGCATTTTACAACAGGCTAAAGGCGTGTGATCTATCGGATGAGGAGTATAAACGCGCCCAGCGTGTTTGGACTATCGCCAAATGCCAAACTCTGAAGGATTTTCTCCTCCTATACCTCATTGTAGACACTAGCCTATTAGGGGATATTCTCATTTGGTGGCGTGATATTCTTTATAGTAAGTACGGTCTTGATTTACCACACTATGTTTCACTTCCATCCTACGCTTTCGACAGCTTTCTTAAAATGAGTAACATCGAGTTGGATCACGTCTATGATGAAGAATTGTATAATCTTATTAGGCACAATGTGAGGGGCGGGTTCACTTCCGTTGTGCGTCAGTCATTCACAGCCAACAACCGTGAAATAAATTCTTCTTTTAATCCAGACCGCCACCAAAGCTCTTACATTCTATATTTGGATTTCAACTCTCTATACGCAACAGTCATGACTAGAAACCTCCCCTCCGGTGGGATTCGTAAACTTTCCGATGAAGAAAAAGATCTGTTTTTAGGAAAAGGTATTGAAAATGTTATCACGAATGAAGACAAGGGATACTGGCTCCTCGTCACTACAAAAGTACCTTCGGAAGAAGTTGCTAGAGCGACAGATGAACTTCCCCTATGCTTATCTCATGAAGAAGTCACCTTTAGAAATCTATCTCCCTATTGTAAAAACGTGCTAGAGAAGGAAGGAGGACAAATGGGTGTAAAGTGCAAAAAACTTATGGCCACCCACCGTAGTAAAAAGGAGTATCTTATTTCACTCCCCCTTCTTCAGCTGTATATGGAGTTAGGTCTGGAACTGGAAGCTGTTCATTCAATCTATGAATTCAATCAAAGTGCTTACATGAACGATTTCATTAAAACTAACATCGAAGCGAGGACAGCGGCCACCTCATCTACCGAGAAAAAAGCTTTTAAGGCTATGAGTAACTGCGTCTTTGGGAAGACTTTACTCAACCCTTTGAAATACGCGGAAAAAAGTCGAGTTGTTACGAAGCCCGCGGTTTACTTAAAAGAGGCCCGTAACCCGCGGCTAAAATCTTCCATTCGTTTGAGTGAAGACCGTGTTATCTGCACTTCCACCCTTCCGCAGGTTGTCATCAATATGCCTAATTATATAGGATTTGCCATTCTGGAAGCGGCCAAGTTTGATCTCTATTATTTCTTTTATAAAATACTCAAGCGTAAGTATGGTGATAAAGTCAAACTCATTTACACTGACACAGATAGTTTCATTTTTGCTCTGGAAGTTCCCGACCTTAACTCGGAGTTTGCTCAAGAACCCCTGAAATCGTATATGGATTTTTCCAACTTCGATGAAGACCACCCTCTTTTTAATAATGAAAGAAAAGGCGAGTTGGGGCTTTTAAAATCAGAAACTGGTAGTACATTAATAGCAGAGGTGAAAGCGTTGAAACCTAAAATGTATTCTCTGTTACTAGCCAACCAGGAGCAGATTAACAGGGTAAAAGGTATCCCCAGCCACCTACATTCTAGTATGAAGCATGAACAGTATACGCAAATCCTGGAAGATCATCGGGTCAATTACGTCACTGTGCGTACAATTAGAAATGTTCAGGGGCAGATGAGTACCACCAAAGTAGAAAAGAAGTGCCTTTCAGCCTTTGACGCAAAACGTTTCCACGTAAGTCAATACAATTCTTACGCATACGGGCATCCGGACATTGTAGAGGAGGAGGAGGAGGAGGATGAGCAAGTAGCGAGGGAGGTCCCCACCAACAATATTCACCCCAAATTAGCGGTAGCGTCTTATTCTCCACCAGACCCGCTTCCTCGCGTTTATCAAAATTTGTGGAAAAAGAGAGAAGAAAAGGTTGCAGAGTACTTTCCTCTACCCGAAGGAAATTCATCTACATTGGCGTGAAAGGGGAAACACACTTCTCTCTCTCTCTCTCTCTCTCTCTCTCTCTCTCTCTCTCTCTCTCTCTCTCTCTCTCTCTCTCTCTCATTGCTAAGTTCGATTTCCCTTTGTAAATGTATTGTCAACGGGGTTGGTATTTTTTATTAATGAGGGTATTCATTCCACAGTACTTATATCTTTGCATTTGAAGTACAGGCGCAGTTAAATGTGGGATCTGTTAAAATGTACAAGTGTTTTAACGAAGAAGACTTGGACATTTTTAGGGAGCCAGCGCGTATTATTGTGTCTGGCTTCTCCAACTCGGGAAAATCTTTCTTAGTTGAACAACTTATATTAAAGTATGAAAGTAAGTTTACACACATTGTTATGTGTGGTGTGGATAGTCATACTTTGAAAACCCATCCAACAATTGGGGCAAAACTCTCTCTCTACGCCAATATCGTAGACCCGATGAGTGAGATCGATACGGAAGCTGGGGTCTACTCGATATTATACATCCTCGATGATGTTTTTCTCGAGGCTGTCCATGACAAAATTGTTGTAGATGTCTTTACTAAGGGTCGACATAAAAATATCTCTGTTATTTTTATTACGCAAAATATGTTTTACGGTGGTAAATATGCCAGGAATATAAGTATAAATGCCTCGCATATGCTTTTGCTGAGAACTAGGGATATGTCTCAAGTTGAGTTATTAGGAAGACAAATATTCGGTTCACCTTTATCGAAAAAATTTGTGGATGTATATAAAAAGGCTGTTATGGCTAAACCCTTTTCCCATTTGCTGGTAGATTTAAGTTTAAATACTCCTAGCGAACTCCAGCTGAGAACAAATATAGCAGGGAGTTCCTCGTGTGAGGTAGTTTTTGGAGAATGGGAGACGTAAAGAGAAAGATTTTGGAAACCGTATATGAAAACTATTCACACCCATCAAGCTTAGGGGGTATAAAATCCATCTACAAAGCCGCTAGAGCTCTGAACCCGGGAATTACCGTAAGTAATGTAAAAGACTATTTGGCGACGAAAGATGCTCATACATTGCATACGCTCACAAGAAAACATTTCCCGAGACGTCAAATGGTGTCTCCAGCTCCTAGAGTTATTATCAGTTGCGATCTCGCGGATATGCGGCGTTTATCTAAATTTAACAAGGGCATAAACTATCTTCTTATTTGCATAGATATCTTCTCCCGCTACCTCAAGATTGTCCCACTCAGAAACAAGAAAGCACAGACTCTGTTAAAAGGCTTAATGTCGATCCTTTCCTTACCCGAATTTCTTGGGGTCAGCCGCCTTCTTACTGACCGCGGGTCGGAATTTTATAACAAACTTACATCTAAGTACCTGGAAGAAAAAAATATAAAACTTTACAGCGTGTCCTCGTATGAAATCAAAGCGGCCATTGCAGAGCGTGTTATACGTACGCTAAAGCAAAAGATATATAAGCATTTAACTCTGCGAAATACCCTCGTCTATGTTGACGTCCTCCCCCAACTTGTAAAAAACTATAATAGATCCCCCCACCGAGGATTGGGAGGGGGACTGACTCCCCTTGAAGTGCATAGGTATACAGACCCAGAAATCATTAGACAGCAATTTCGGAAAATGTATAAAGCAAGTGTGTTTAAACCCAAACAAAATAGTAATGCACTAGACGTAGGCCAGTCTGTGCGTATTGCGAGTGAGCTCCGACGGTCTGTATTCCATCGCGGGTATAAAATACAAAATACACTAGAAATATTCAAAATTAGAAGCGTAGACAAGAGTCGGGCCCCATTGACTTATTATCTGGAAGATCTTGCCGGTGAAAAAATTGAGGGGGTTTTTTATAGAGCGGAACTAATACCTACGGCTATACCAGAAACTTTCCCTATAGATATTATCAGAAGGAAAGTCGAGAAGGGAAAAGTCAAGTATCTCGTATCATGGAGAGGGTATCCCCAAAGTTTTAACTCGTGGATACATAGTAAGGATGTTGAAAGGTTAGTCGGGAAAACTCGGAAATGAAATCCCACATACACAAACATGCTGATTTTCTTCTCTTCTTAAATAACCTCCCCGCCAAAAAAAGGTCTGAATTAATTCCTTTACTAAAGAGGACCCATCTTGATTGCTTATCGGAGATCTTTTCCAACTTTTTAAAGGAAAATCTGACTCGAGATAGTAAATCAGTAGAAAAGGTGAAGAAATATAGGAATGAAATAAGGACGGTAGCCCGGAAAAAGACACCGCTTAAAGAGAAAAGAAAAATCTTATCATCGCAGAGAGGGGGTGCTATACTTTCAGTACTTCTGCCTTTAGCAGCGAGTCTAATTGGGGGTTTGTTAGGAAGATGAAAGAGTATTGCCTAATACCACGAAAGACGGTGGAAGGATTTAGTCTCCACCAAGACAGTGGGGAAAGTAGAGTTCAAAACTCTAAACAAAATGTAGAGGAGAATGGAAAGGGAGATAAGCAGCAAGGGGGTGGGGGAGGAGGAGATAATAGTGATTTACTACGTAATCTAATGCAAATGATACAAGCGATGAAGTCCAAGTTTGAAAGTAAGCCAAAGAAAAGAAGACGTAAAGGGTTAGGGGGAAAACTAAAACGCGAGTCCGATCCTCTCCCCCTCCCTAAACAGGCGGTGTACAGCAATCCCCCTCTCGACCATCTGATAGATATGCAACTAACACCAACCAACAGAAGGCACGCCCTTGCTTTTCTCAAGTTTTTTGAAGGACGGAATGACTTCCAGTGGGATGATAAGGGAAATTTGAGAAAACCCATCGATCGTTTAAATGTAATGGTAGTGTTAAAGAAATTGATTCAACAAGCGGGTGCTATAGAGGAAGAGGACCTGCCTTTTTATAAAATCCTGTTGGATACAGCGGGAATTCCTTATTCATATATAAAGAATGCAAAAGCTCGGATGCAAATTTATGGAAGTAAGGTGAAAATTGGGAAAGGTAGTCGAAAACGCAAGGAAACTAAAAGAAAAGAATTAAAAGACAAACTGCGTTGGGTTCCTTATTAGAAATTACAGTCTGATGTAGATGGGTAGGAAATACGTGTGCTAACATGTTGCACCATCCGAAATAGGAAACGGTAGGGGGGGTGGGGTGAGTATGGCTGAGGTGATGTGCGGAGATTGGCGGTGCAACTTTTCAGTCTACAACGGGACCTCCTCAGCATGCAGTACTCCCCTCTTAAACTCTCCATCACCTCCTTTAAAGACCGGGTCCTAAAGAGGGGCGATGTCTGCTTGGTAGTGGGTGGGAATTCTATAGCCATTGAGTCATACGGCCTAGCTGCTGAGACTTATAAAGCCTACCCATACGGCGATATTGTGAGCAGTAGAAGACGTCTTTTTAATTTGTCTCGGTGCATTCGTGACGATCGACATCCCGTTGGAAGTGCCATCCTGAGGAAACCCCCGAGTTTCCCCACAGCGAACGTACCATACGTAGCCACCCTCATTACCCAGTTTAACTATGGGTACTCATACGATAACGATAGTGATGGGAAGCTTCGATCGTATGTGGAAACTTCAAAAGATACTCATTTTGCCGTAAATCTACAAAATGATACTACCGAGGCCCGCATTTTCAACTTTAAGAGGTGTCTAAATGAATTGGAACAGTATGCCGTGGAAAAGAAAAATGATAGTATAAAAATTTTCGCTGTACCTATTGGAATTGGGCGGTCTGGTCGTGCTGATCCAATATGGATGCAGTACTATTTGCCTGAGTTGGAGAATTCAGCGAGGAGGATGGCTGGAAGTGGTAAACAGCTTATTTTATTAGCCACTGAAAAATGTACGTTACCCACAGAATTGGGAAACTTGGAAAGGTATTCACTCGCAGCAGCGAAGGATTTACCGGCTAGTGCTTCTATTTGATTAATTTCAAAGTTCTTTTTTATTTCATTGAAAAAAAGTTATAGGGTGTATCATTTTTCACTTCTAAGTTTGACTAAATGTACTCTTCATTCTGCGAATGAGAAGATTTTTATTTTCTCGTATTCTACTTTTAAAAATAGTAATAAAGTAGTCCATTTTGTTTTTATGTTTGGATGATGTAATTCTCATCTGCGAATGAGAGGATTTCATTTTCTTATATTTTGTTTTTCTCTCTTTGAAAAAAGAAAACAAAAATATCTTGTATTTTTATGTTTATGTAATTCCCTTTCAGTGACTGGGAATAATTATGTAAGTGTCTTTGAACTCTAATGTACCCTTTCTGCGAATGAAACGATTTTTTTCATTTCAGATATTTTACCAGTCAAAAAATAGTTATAAACTGTGTCATGGTGTACTTTTATCTTTGGGTTATGTAATCCCCATTCGGGGATAATTATGTAATACTGACTTCTTTAATAAAAAAGTCTTACTGTCTTTTGGTTTAAATATACCCAACACAAGTAGAATACTTTCAGTCATTTCTTAGCCACAATGGGTGGCGAAAGCCATATCGTAACACTGACCTCTCTGGGTAATAGGGATATTTTCCCTGAAAATAATGCAGGTAACTTTACAAATAAGCTTCAGAATAGTATAAATTTAGATCATAATTTGGAGCATGAAGTAGCTCTCATCAATATTCATTACCCAAATGAAGTATATGGCCTCGTCAGTGGTGAAGTTGATTCCGGAATAGAAATAATTATTACAAAGGTGCGGATATCTGTAGGGGGTGAGCCCACTATTACGTCACGTACAGAGGAAACCTACAAGCCTAGATTAAGCATTCTATCCACTGATGCTGACTATATGGTATCCAGTATAAATGAAGACATAACATACGCTTTGAAGAACGTCCTACCGGTCGAATTTTATAAGGAAAATATACCCACGACAGGTCTATTAGAATATGACTATCAGAGAGCCAGAGTTCTACTCAAGTTCACAAAGAGACAGGAAACAAGAGAGACAATTTATCGAAAAGGTCCTATTCAGGCCGTAAAATTAAAATTTGGAAAAAGAATTGGGGCAACTTTGGGTTTTAATACAGACAAACCTTATCAAATTTTTGAAACCACCACAGGGGAACCTATGATTAAGTCGCATAATCTGCTGGCCCCTTTCCCACCCTCCCCAACATCCGGGGTAGACTTTGTTCTTGTTTATTCGGATATTGTTGAAAGATCCTATTTCGGGGGTAAGAAAGTTAATATATTAGACAGCTTTAGTATGTGGGGTAGTAAAACGCGGGGGTATCATAATTACGTGTATTATCCCTTAGGGACAAAGGAATTGGATGCAATATCAATCCGCTTGACTGATCAAGAAGGACGAGCAATACACTTTCGTGAGGATAGTAGCACAATATGCATTCTTCATATTAGGCCGAAGCAGAAAACAATATAAAAGCAAGTACCCAAGCACTTAGGTTTATTCCGGAGCGAGGCGCCATGAGGGTAGCGTTTATCCCTCCCTCTCCCGAGGAGTTCAGTATCATATTTACTAGTGACCCCATAAAACTTCAACGTGGGGGGTCTCTAGGGGATATAGAGATATTTAGAGCCCCCAGGCGTTCGCAGCAGGGCGGTGGAATTTTTAGCCTATTAGCTGGACTGGCAAAAAGAGTCGCACCCTTTGTAGCAAAAGCCGTCTTACCGTCGGCCTTAGAATTCGGGCAAAATGTTATAGGCGATTTACAACAGGGAACTAAAGATTTCAGGTCTAGTCTTAAACAAAGGGGGGTAGAGGCGCTAAAATCGACTGGGCGACGCATCGTTTCTGGCGGGGGAAAGAAAAGGAAAAAAGTTAAAAGAAATGGCAAGAGAAGAGAAAATAAAAAGAAAATCCTTCGTAGGAATTTAGGATATAAAGACGTGTTTAGCGCGATGTAATTTAGTTCCTGTAAATAAGTGCGTGAGCAAAGACATTTACAATGGCATCTGCTGCTCCGAGAATTGCTGGGCATGTGGGGAATGAATTACCTACATCCCATTTTACCGCTGGCGTCGTAGATAGTTTTCCGAGGCCCAACCGGATGCGGATAGTAGAGACATCAGTGACTGATCGTCAGACGTCTTTTATTCTCCCTACTAATCTTACCTCGGGAGGGGCTATCACTGATCGCTATCTCGAATTTCGCATCAATGGCATAGAAGGAACTCTAATTGATTTAGCGAGTCTAGCTATAGAACTTCATTTAAAAGTTACGGCCCCGGATGGAAGTGCGTTGGGTGATGACACAGATGTTATCTTCGTCAATGCTTTGGCGAATACAATCTTTAAGTCAAGTCAGGTTTATATTGGAGAAAGACTCGTAGAATCAAATCCCCATTTCAATTACTGGTCTTTTATAAAGTTATTAACTACTGCTAAATCCCACACTGTGAAAACAATTGGGCGTCTTGGATATCTTTTCCAGGATTACAAGGGAACTTCCATTTCAAATGTACTTCCGGCTGATTATTTTACAAAATTGAACAAAATGGAAAAGGAGTGGGTGACTAAGGGAAAAAGAGAAGGACTGCATATCATTCACCCACTTATGCTCGATGTGGCCTCTGTAGATGAATATTTGATGGATAATATTGACGTTCGTATCAAGTTGGAATTAGCCCCGAATGCGTGGTTTATTAATTCCACCGCAACTCTCGACGAATTTAAATTTAATCTCCAAGAAGCTAGACTGCACGTTGATAAAGTTATCCCAAGACCTCCGGCTTTACTGGCACTCCATCGGGCACTTTCGAATCCTAATAGTTCCGTGGAAACTGTCTTTAATAAAACACTTTACAGGACGTACGCGTTAGCTCCTAATCAGACTCAGGCAACGTTGGATTTGCCTTTCAATAAGGTCATACCCGAAAAATTATACCTCGCCATTGTTAATATGGAGAGCTTTAATGGTGTATTGAATAGAAATCCCATTTATTTCGGTCATAATAATTTAAGTCATATAGGAGTAACGCTAAATGGATCCACTTTATACGACATAAGGTCGCAATTCCCAGAAAATTATTCCCATCTTTACTACGAGACATTAAAATCTCTAGGGTTAACTTATGATCATCTAATTCATTTTGATTGCTACGATCGTGGACGGACGGTAATTGCATTCAACTTCAAACCCGAAATTGCATTAATGGATACTCTCGAGGTAGAGAAAAATGGGGACTTGAGGATTAATTTAACGTTTGATCGGCAGATTAACGAAAATAGGATTATTTTATTGTTTGGAGAAACCCAGGGTGTTATAACCATCGATCAAAACCGGAATGTGTATTGCGACGTTAGGGCGTAAGACATAAAATTTTTCCTAGGGATTCTTTCAGCGTGAATACTCTGGCTGTCATAAATGAATACCCATTTATGTAAGATTTTCATACAAGTAGGTAAAAAATATCCGCTGTTTTCATGAGGGGATATTTTTAAAGGAAGTTTTTCTTAATAATAAACAAAAACACTGTTACAGGTTTTTTTTAGAATAAGTGTGTGTGTGTGTGTGTGTGTGTGTGTGTGTGTGTGTGTGTGTGTGTGTGTGTGTGTGTTTTAAGAGGGTGGGGGTGTTGGGAGTTCACTGCCCCCGCTTTCCATATCATTATTTGGTGAAAATATATTAACGGAGAGGGTTAAATGACCAAGTAGTTGTACCCTGGAAGTGGTATAGGTGAGGTGTAAGATGAATACTAAGGATATAGAATTTGCTTTGAGGAATAAACTCGGTAATAAGGCGCACTTTTATGGATGCGTATCCAGTGATTATTTGGCTGGGTTCAAGATACCCTTGACAAGACCTAAGTCAATTATACTTATTGCAAATACGCTTGCTTCTTACCAACATCGCAAAGTGGGGCACTGGGTCGTTTTTATTATCCAGAAGTCCCCATTTCAAAACATCATCTTTTACGACCCTTTAGGTTTACCGCCTGAAGAACATTCGACGTATTTTACCGAATTTTTACGAAGACATTCCAACATGAAGTGCTTTGCCAATGATGTACGGGTGCAAAATTACAATTCGTCTCTGTGTGCGTTTCATTGCTTATATTTCACACACAGTGTAACTTTAAACGGAGTGTGTGGAGCCATTAGGAAACTGAGGGAACATTTATCTCCATCCAATTTAAAGGAAAATGATGTCACTGTATTACTTTATTATCTTGTACATCTTAACAGTCGTCCATGTATGTATATCTGGCGTCACACCAAGCCAGAATTATCAATGGAGATTTGTGAGTTGCTAAAACGACGTAATTAAAGCCGATCCGCTTTAGTTATGTAATATCAAAATATCCTGTATGTTATTTTACTGAAATGTTTCCTAAAAATAAACTAATATTAAGTAGTACGTGTTTCTTTTATCATCCTCCCACGTATTTTGGTGTGTGTGTGTGTGTGTGTGTGTGTATGATCTCATCTTAGACCCAATCCCAAAATATTTTGCTTTTGTTTTTATTATTATTATTATTATTATTATTATTATTATTATTATTATTATTATTAATATTATTATTATTATTATTATTATTATTATTATTATTATTATTATTATTATTATCTAATTTAAAGGAAATGCTGTCAAGGTTTTACTTTAATATCTTTTACATTTTAACACTCGTCCATGTATGTATGTCTGTTCCTAATAAAAAACAATATTAAGTACTACGTGTTTTTTATTATCCGCCCATGTATTTTCTTATGTAAGAGTATGAGGCCACCAGTTGGGAGGCCAACCACATTCTCCGAAGGGGTGGAGAGAGAGAGAGAGAGAGAGAGAGAGAGAGAGAGAGAGAGAGAGAGAGAGAGAGAGAGAATGTTATTTTTTTTTTCTTCATTGGAATTTAGGCTGTCTGTATAATATCCTCAAATATGCTAGGGTAAGAGTTGGAAGGTCAACCACATTCTCTGAAGGGGCGTGGTTAGCCCTATCTACGGGTGGAGAACGGAAGGCGAAGGGTTAGACCTGTGACCGGAGGGGAATGGGACTCGGGCAGATTGGGACAGGTGCTATTATTCTTATTATTTTTATGATTATTATTTTTGATAATAATAATAATAATAATAATAATAATAATAATAATAATATTATGATAATTATGTTTGCAAACATATTCCCTTTAAGAGCAGCACACTATGTTTACGTTCTCAAGGTTGGGTAAACTGTTCCTGGACACGTATAATCACGTATAAACACGTACGTATGTCCTTACGAAGAGTAGACTGATAATAACAAATAGTTACGTCCTCAATGTTTTGTAAACAAATTCCCTTTAATAAAGACACAGTTCCCGGTCACGTACATACCCTACGTCTTACAAATCAATGTTTGTAAACAATCCCTTTAAGACCAACACACTATGTTTACGTTCTCAAGGTTGGGTAAACAGTTCCTGGACACGTATAAACACGTATAAACACATATAAACACGTACGTACGTCCTTACGAAGAGTAGATTGTAAACAAAAACTTATACCCCTCCGACACGTACATATCTCATTACGTACCGAACGACCTTCAAATCAATGTTTGTAAACAAAAAACTTTAAATAATACTACACTTCGTACCCAGTGACCTTCGCCGGGTACAGAGTTACTTCCGGGTGAGCCGATATGGCCATACCATTCATTTCCGGGTGAGCCGATATGGCCATACCCTTCACTTCCGGTGAGCCGATATGGCCATTTTATGACTACTCCGGTATATCTTTGTCGTACGTAATATTTTCCCTCGAGACAGCTTTTTTTCGTGAACAGTTTGTTGATTGAAATCAACTTTCAAATATAAATACAGACTGACGTTGATTTGTAGGAGCCTCGATTTTTACGTACTTTGCGGATGATGAAATATTGAGTTGGGTGAACTCACAGCAACAATTATATCTATTCAAATGTAACGATTAAATTTCTAGGACACAATAACTCGAGATCCTTGGTCAAATAGCACTCTCTCTCTCTCTCTCTCTCTCTCTCTCTCTCTCTCTCTCTCTCTCTCTCTCTCTCTCTCTCTCTCTCTCTCTGTCGTTTCTAAAAATTTTAAATCAATCACAAAGATTTTTTTGATGATAGCCTACAGGAAAAATTATACGAAGTTCAAAACACCTGAATTGTCGGAAACCTTTTGTTTAGGATCAATTTCAGGATTTGCTGTGTCTGTTTTAGCACATTCCTTGTCATCCGACATTTTACTATAATTTTCTTTATTATTCTTATTATCAACATTATTTTAGAAAATAATAGTATTGGTGGTAGTAACAGTAACAATAAACAGTTAAATACTGAACATCTTTTCTAATAATCAAAGAATTTCTTTAAGCAAAGAGGCTTCAGACGGTAGTAAGTATAGGAATCAAGGAGACGTAAAAGGAATGGAGGGGAGAAAATTAAACCTTGTACAATAAAACCAAAAAAAGGTCAATGGATATATATATATATATATATAGAGAGAGAGAGAGAGAGAGAGAGAGAGAGAGAGAGAGAGAGAGAGAGAGAGAGAGAGAGAGATACACGCACATGAATATATATACATATATATATATATATATATATATATATATATATATATATATATATATATATATATATATATATATATATATATATACATATATATATATATATATATATATATATATATATATATTTATATATATATATATATATATATAGAGAGAGAGAGAGAGAGAGAGAGAGAGAGAGAGAGAGAGAGAGAGAGAGAGAGAGAGAGAGAGAGAGAGAGAGAGAGCAGTCCGTTTATTTTAGTGATAAAATTTCTATATACATCTCTGCCCTCAAAGGGCAAAACGCATCAACTCCAAAATCTTAGTTTTGAGAAAATCAATGATAAAGGTTTGATTCATCATAATTCTTTTGCTAATTTTATCTGCATATTGTAATTTGGTCAACATATGGGTTAACCTTACTGGGAGTATTTTATTGCATTAGATTTCACAAAATGTTTTAACTAATACCCAATTTCGCTATCCAAAGCAGACTAACTTTGTCCTAGTGTGGACATGATGCGTTCTGCTCTGAAAACCTTGGCTACTATGTTATTAGATAATTACGTGATGTATATTTTCCTCATGTTTTAGTGATGAAATTTAATATATGGCATTTAAAGGTAAGGCTCTTGGTTATTGAAACAAAAATATTGGACTCTGGTAAAGAATATTTATTATTTATTGAACAAAATTTCATATCTTTTTCAATGAGAGGCAAGAGAAAAAAATAGAATAACTTTGAAATAAAACTAATAAACTTCAGTTTTGTACAACATATTTTATAGAAAATTAATCCAAAATTAGTTTTTACTTGAAGGCTACAGTCTGACTTGGTATTCTTAGATTATTCCTAAAAAATTTCCTTTTCAAAAAAGTCGAAGAAATAACACTCAAAATGATTGCCGTATTAGTAATAAGAAAAAAATTATGACACCTTACTTCTCAGGAAATTAACCTGAAAATTAACCTTTAATTTTGGATCTCAAGGAAAAACAGTCTAATTTTATTTCAGATCAACATATATGACTGCTCAGCAAATCTTCGCTCCTAGAGTTTTCGGGCATATTTATCCAGAATCCACTTCTGGTTTTAGGCATTTTGCATACAATCTTCTCCACAATGTGTTTCTTCTTCACTGAAGATAAACTCCTGGGACAATTATCCAGGGGAGTCTTAAGGAGTTCACTCGATAGTTCAACAGTTTTTTTGATGAAGTTGCAAAATTGATAATTATCCATGCTGAAAGTTGTCTTGTAATGAAATCCTATTGCGCATCATGTCCATAGTGTAACGCACTATAATTCTCCGTGATTTGCTTCTTTCCTTTTCAGGCAAAATGCATCATGTCCATAACATTATAGAGTTGATGCATTCTGGCGCAAAAGAATGGTTGTGATGCATTCTGCCTTCAAATAATGTAGAAAACCAGTGGAGTTGATGCATTTTGCCTGTTTAAAACTCTCTTTACGGGAAAGATAGGCTTAATCTACCTTCATGATAAGATTAGCCTCTTTTTGCTGATTACGTTGGTATGAAAATCTCAAAAATCGCATTTTTGGAGTTGATGCGTTTTGCCTTTTTAGAGCTAGTTTCTGATCCGGTTTCGAACAGGCCTCTAGAGAAAGAAAGAGAGAGGAAGGTGAGTTGGGACATGCACTTACCTTCCTCGCAGCCTACAGATCGAATAATATTAGGGTCAATATGTGTCCAATTTCCACGGTGGTCCTATTGCACCCTACCTCGTCCAATCAGTCGGGAGGATACCCATGGAACCTATGTTCTAGTGGCGTAAGTTTGTTAGGACATCTGCTTCTTCCGATGGTAGAGAGAGAGAGAGAGAGAGAGAGAGAGAGAGAGAGAGAGAGAGAGAGAGAAGGTACTTTTAACACACATACATATACTAACACACGCCAAGAAGCCGAATACAAACACGTATGCACTCAAGTTCAAACATAGACACGAAAATCGGGCGTATCATTCATTTTTTTTTTTTTAAGGGA
>NC_090737.1:141037574-141060074 GCF_036898095.1 Palaemon carinicauda
AGCACAGTACTGTATATGTGTGTAGGCTGTGTTGCACGTTGTTTATACGTACAGCTGGAGGAGGGTTTCATATTTATTTATCACTACAACACGCATTATATGTTTGTTGTGATTAACCACATAGCTTATAGGAGGTATTTGTTTATGTGTGCATATCCGTTCATGAAGACCCATTTCATAAATTAGTTGTGTAGGGTATTTGCATCATTTTCATAGTAAATTATGCTTTATTTATATATAGTAAACACACACACGCACACACACACACACACATATATATATATATATAAATATATATATATATATATATATATATATATATATATATATATATATATATATACATATATATATACAATTGCAAGTCATTTCCTGTTTATATATACATACTGAATAAATGTGTATTGATATGGCGTATATATGTCTTATGAGTCTAGGCATAATAGCTTAATTGTGGATAATAACTTGACTCATTTTACAATCTTATCCAGAAAGATGATCCAATTTCATACATAATGCATGAATTTGTTTCTATGATGAGTGTAAACTTAGGAATATATATATATATATATATATATATATATATATATATATATATATATATATATATATGTATATATATATATATGTATATATATATATATATATATATATATATATATATATATATATATAGCCTATATATATACACATTACCATAAAATGATGGCTCCCGGGTCTGGGCACCAAATATATTGTATGATGATGGCTCCCTGGTCTGGCCACCAAAATATATTATACTATGGCTCGTGTCTGTGAACCAAACATATTATATATATACATATATATATATATATATATATATATATATATATATATATATATATGTATATATATATATATATATATATATATATATATATATATATATATATATATATATATATATATATATATATATATATATATATATATATATATATATATATATATACACATATATATATATATATATATATATATTCGGATGGCAGTCTAAACAACCTCTTGAATTCCAAAATCACCTGTTTGTATTTACATTAAATCTGTTACACTTGAGAATAATAATACACGAACTCTGAGACAATTAAATAACTTCTAGATAGCAATATATAAAACACTAAATATCCAAAGGTCTCTAAGTACAATCAAAACAAAACTGCGTAATTACTCTCAAGGATTATTCAAACAAACATACTACAATTCTATACAGTATACGAACGAGGTTGTAATAAACACTGATGATTGAAATAATACACTCTTTACAAAAATAAATATATTCTAAATAAATTACAATACTTTGAAAAGAATTTACATAAAAACAAAATAAATCATTCAAAATATTATGTCTGAACAAAACTTATATTAAGACAAAAAGGTTATAATCTGAATATTATAAAGTTTCTTGACTTGTAATATTAAATTTGAATAAACCTTAGACTAAGAAAAAAGAAATAACATTTATGAAAATTATACAATCACTTGTTTCACTTGAAATTAAATCTGAATACAAAATTTAAGTTTGACACTTAATAAAAATAAATATCCAGATCACAATACAAGTACATATCACCTTCCTACAAAGCCGTTTACAAAAACTCTAAGAGAATTTTTATAAGTATTCACGAAAATCCGACACACCAAAACTTCGATATTTCACTGAACGCTTTTAAAACAATAATCTAAGCTGCGTATGAGAGTGAGAGAGAGGTGGTGATAGCTTTGTCTTAAGGCTGGAATTCTCTATCTATCTCTGCAACCCTGGGGTCGCCTTATATATGAAACTTAACTATTTCCACAAGCTTCCAGGAGAGGGAGTTCTGGAAGTGGGGGATGGGGGGGCTAAGGAGTCAGAGTTACCAAATATTGCTCTCTCGAACACGCATCCACACAACACGAGACAAACTCTCTCAGTCAGCTAGCTCTGCCCACCCTTTGTCCCTTTGTCCCCGAAATAAAAAAAAAGATAAGATATATCACTAGGTTTTTCGAGAATTTTCCAAAGCACATAGCATGTTGCGTATTCTCTCACAAACATGATACAATACCTCATAAAAAATATAAAAAAATATTATGTAAGTCCTTGTTTCTATCTTGTATAGTCACATAACACTCTCAAACAGCTTACGTAAGACTTCGTAACAAAAATGCATGAAATAAAAAAGTAAATTCTTAAAAATAACGTAAATTTACATATGCTAACTTGAATAAAGAATACAATGAAATTAAGGACGAAAGTCTTACGTAATTTACATAATAAACTTAAATTTACATGAGAGGAACTCATCTTAAGAGCTGGCTAACCTCTCTTCAATATACATATGAAAACATAGATAAAATCATGAATAAACTACTGTATTTACTCTACACAAGACCAGCTTCGTAAGTATATATATATATATATATATATATATATATATATATATATATATATATATATATATGTTATATATATATATATATATATATATATATATATATATATATATATATATATATATTCCAAACTTACCATAGTTCCTATGGATACTACCGCTACGCATTTGAGAATTGCCATTGCTCCCACAAGTACCCAAATTAAAAAAGACGCTGAAATTGCACTCCACCAACCACCAACAGAATCTTTTGGGTTACATTTTTGCTCTCATTTCCTAACCGCGGCGTGCACTGACTATGAGTAGTGCTGCCACCAGACCAATCAGGCGATTTGGATTTTGCTACCAAGGAAACATGAATATTAATAAAATAAAACAAAAACTAAAGTCATATAAAAAGCAAAAACAATATACAGTCACTAATACAAAATCATTTTATTGTAACTCCTTTTGTCGAAGAGTTAAACTTTCATCATTTGTTAAAAATCCTGTCGCGTGGCTCGAATGCCCTATTATTATTATTATTATTATTAGCCAAGCTACAACCCCAGTTGGAAAAGCAAGATGCTATAAGCTCAAGGGCTCCAATAGGGAAAAATAGTTCAATGAGGAAAGGAAACAAGGAAATAAATAAATGATGAGAATAAATTAACAATATAAATTAACATTCTAAAAACAGTAAGAGAGTCAAAACAGATATATCCTATATAAACTATTAATAACTTCAAAAACAGATATGTCATATATAAACTATAAAAAGACTCATGTCGGCCTGGTCAACATAAAAACATTTGCTCCAACTTTGAACTTTTGAAGTTCTACTGATTCAACTACCCGATTAGGAAGATCATTCCACAACTTGGTAACAGCTGGAATAAAACTTCTAGAATACTGTGTAGTATTGAGCCTCATGATGGAGAAGGCCTGGCTATTAGAATTAACTGCCTGCCTTTCCTCACTGGGCTATTTTTCCCTATTGGAGCCCATAGGCTTACAGCATCCTGCTTTTCAAACTAGGGCTGTAGCTTAGCTAATAATAATAATAATAATAATAATAATAATAATAATAATAATAATAATTGCAGAGTTCCTCTTCATATAGTAAGTCTAAGGTAGGATTCCACATATATCGAAATTATGAATTCTTTTTTTTTTTTTTTTTTTTTCTTTTTTGAGTATTTCTTAGTATATTATTGAAGACATCAAAAATTATTGAAAAACTAAAATCATACATACTATAACACTAGTTATCTTTTTATTTTAGTTTTAGTCTTTTATTCACATATTATCTTGTGTTTATTTTGCGTTTATATGTTCTCATATTTACAGTATTCTGACTATGGCAGGTAGTACTTGAACTGGACTTGGAATTGAACCCACTGTGCTGAATGTTTTATTAGCTTTAGCATTTATTATTATATCTTTCCTTATTTGATTATAGACAGTCATTTGTGGCTGATTAAGGATTCTTGCAATTCTGTTTACTTCTGGGATGCATTTTTTATTTGCTGAAATTTTGCCACGTCAAAGTCAATGAGATGTAGATTATTCAATTCTTCAAGTCTTGATAATGCAACATAAGCCACACCACCACCAAATGTCTTAGGACCAAGGTCAACCAAAGCGGTTTATAATGTCATTCCTTGACACTTGGGTATAGTTAAGGCATATACAATCATCAAAGGGAACTGTTATCTGTTATACTTTGTTCTTCCATATTTATATTCTCTCTCTACACGTTCAATAATTGTTACCTCATCCTTACCTTTAAATGACACTTTCAATTCTTTCATATGCTGGCCATTTTGATTAAGAACGATTTCCTTTACACTGCCAGTTGAGCCATTTACAAGGCCTTCACCTTTACTGAAAAGAAGTATAAATTTTGACCGTAATCCAATAATTAACTTGGATTTTAGACCTGTGTCACTCTCAACTTTTCCTTCTACTTTATCACTTTTTAATTTGCCTTTTGTACCATTCTCAGTGAAGTCATCTGCTGCAATTTCAACTTGTGGAATACCTTTTTTTTGCACATGATATTTAAATTTATTTCGTTTCCAAAAGCTTTATGTGACACCAAGCACACCTAATCATCAGACATAATTTTTAGAAATACCTCAGCAATATCTTCCTGTGCTAAGGTTGCTGACAATCCAGGTACTGTTCTATTTTTGAGCATTTTCTGGTGCTTGTCTCTGCAATTTCCATATTGAACATCATCTGCAAACTCTGTAAACTCAACGTTTTACTGTCGTTGTGACTTCATCAATAGCATGTCATCAAAATGTTTCCATAATTCTTTGTCTATTGTTATACCTTAAATTGGATCATTATTTGGTTTATTTACCTAAAATGGAAATGCAACTTTGACTGGCTATATTTGTAATAAATCCCCAAGCAATAAGATATTCATACTACCAAAACTACTCAGATGGACATTAATTCTTTCTGCAACTCTGGGTGTAACTGATTAAGCCTTGTTGATGTTATTGCCTTGGCTGCACTGCTTGGCATAAAATAAAAACTCAATGCCACTTGTAGGGGTTTCATAATATCTTCCGTCAATATTTGCAAGTCTCCTTTCATCACAGCAATCTTGAATGTTTTATGAGCTGTGACTCCTTTGATATTCAATGCGGCTAATCCTGGTGGTGCCACTATCAACACAACTGATTTTAACAGATTCTTATCTTTATCAAAATTTCCATATTTTTTATTATTATTATTCCGTGAGTATGCGTATCAAAAAAGATTTTCCTGTGCTTGCTTCAGCCAATACTGTTAAACGAATAGGATTACAAAGATTTTCCTTACATGTACAATTTACATCTTTATTTTCATGAATTGGTGGCTTAATTCATTCATTTTCAACATATGCATTACATATTGTTCCTCATTTTCGTCAAGTTTTCCAAGTCTTGATAATCCTTCTCAATATCCTCTGACATATCTAATCCATCTGTGAAATCAACACTTTTTACATTTCTATCTTACTTTTTTGCAAGGAATATTTTGCAAAAAAATAAGTTCCAGCTCGATTAAATATAAGAAACGAATATTTATTATGGGGACCCAGTTTGTATAGCATATATGATCCCTTTAATGTAATTTGTGAAGGCGTTATATTACTCTGCGGTTATTGAGACTTTTACATTTCTATCATACTATATTACAAAGATTGATTTATATAAAAAAGTAATCGTCTCCAGCTCAATAAGGTAAAGAGTTCCTTTTATATTGTGACGGGCCGAGAGAGGAGTTGTGAAATCAAAGACAGATTGGAAACGACTGAGTTATATTGTTGTGGAACACTCTCCTTATATACAAAACCTCAAGGCAACAGGACATGACAAGTTCACAAGACAGACAAAATCACAGAGGAAAAACCAGACTTGAATTTTCATGTTCGTTTTAGTGCGAGGGAAGAGCGAAGATACAACCATAATATATACAAAAGGAATTATGTACAATTGTGTGAAACACGGTTGGTACATGGCTCCCCCCCTAAAAATGACATACTGTACATGTTAAATAGGGCGCCCTGATCTAGAGAGGCGAACTGTAGGCGGGTCATCTGGCAGAAGATAAGCAGGTTTTAGACGATCAATGGAGACCCAGTCTTCTTTGCCCCGAATGTTTAGGAGGAATGCTTTCGGACTGCGTCGGATCACAAGGTAAGGTCCCGTGTAAGGGGGCGTTAACGGTGGCTTGCTGGTGTCGTTGCGCAGGAAGACGTGCGTTGCAGAGTGCAAGTCCGTTGGTATGTGATGCTTCGCTGGGGGCTTGTAAGTCTGGCGGCACAGAGTAAATTTTCCCACGACGTGACGTATGCGCTGGAGATCGTCGGAGGAGGTTGTAGAAGGAAAAAACTCGGCAGGGACGACCAACGGGTCGCCATACACCATTTCGGCTGCCGAGACGTCGAGGGCGTCTTTAGGAGTGGTCCTTAGTCCAAGGAGGACCCAGGGAAGCTGAGTAAACCAGTTGCAATCCTTGCAGCGGGACATCAAAGCTGCTTTGAGGGTGCGATGAAAACGTTCAACCATTCCATTGGCAGCGGGGTTGTAGGCCGTTGTGTGATGTAGGGTGATGCCCAGGAGATTCGCTAATGACGTCCATAATTGAGAGGTGAAAGTGCTTCCCCTGTCAGAAGTAATATGCTCAGGGATACCGAATCTTGAAATCCATCCAGAGAGTAAGGCAGATGTACATGAGGCGGACGTTGTAGTTTCCATGGGAATGGCTTCAGGCCAACGAGTGGAGCGGTCGATGACGGTAAACAGGTAACGATGTCCTTGTGATGTGGGTAGGGGGCCTACAACGTCGACGTGAATGTGTGCGAAACGACGCTGAGGTTAAGGAAAGGTGCCCACTCCTGAATCCGTGTGTCGATGTACTTTGGAAGTTTGGCAAGAAGTACAGGCACGGACCCAATCCTTAGCATCCTTAGAAATGCCGTGCCAAATGAACTTTGCCTTCAGCAGCTGTGCAGTAGAACGGCACGAGGGATGTGAAAGGCCGTGGATGAAATCAAACACCTGTCGGCGCATGGGAGCAGGAATCCAAGGTCGCGGTCTACCAGTACTGACGTCACAGAGGAGTGTGGTGTTGGAGTTTTCGAGGGGAAAATCCTCCCAACGGAGGGACGTGCAGGATGTACTACAAGCTTGATACTCTGGATCCTGTCGTTGGGCTTCAGCCAGGGCGTTGTAATCCAATCCCAGTTGAACGGCAGCCAACGTGTTTTTTGACAGGGCATCGGCAACGGGATTCATTTTCCCAGGGACGTATTAGAGGGTGCAATTGTATTCAGCCACGGCGGAGAGATGTCGGCGTTGACGGGCGGACCAGGCGTCAGACTGTCGAGTGAAGGCGTGCACCAGAGGCATGTGGTCTGTGCGAATGACGAAGGGCGTACCTTCTAAGAAATGGCGAAAGTGACGGACAGCCAGGTGCACCGCCAGCAATTCTCGATCGAAGGTAGAATAACCCGATTCTGCCTTGGACAGTTTTCTGCTGAAGAAGGCCAATGGGCGGGGCGAGCCTTTGACCACCTGCTCGAGTACTGCACCAATAGCGACGTCGCTGGCATCGGTGGAGAGAAGGAGAGGGGCGTGTGGGATAGGAAAAGTGAGAGCCGCAGCAGTTGATAGGGCCTTCTTTGCATTGCAGAAGGCCGCTTCTTGAAGGGGACCCCACTTCAAGTCCTTTGGCTTGCCCTTGAGGGAGGCGTAGAGGGGAGCAAGAGTGGCGGCAATGGCTGGCAGAAAGCGGTGATAATAGTTGATCATGCCCAAGAATTCCTGCAGAGCTTTGATGGTCGAGGGCGTGGAGAAATTCTGAACGGCTTCTACCTTCTCAGGGAGGGGATGGACTCCTTCAGGAGTGATACGGTGCCCTAAGAACGACACTTCGTTGGCGCCAAAGGTACACTTGTCGTACCGGACTACAAGGCCGTTTTGTTGCAGGCGGTCGAGCACGATGCGCAGGTGACGGAGGTGTTCCTCTTTTGAGGAGGAGAACACAAGTATGTCGTCCACATAACATACACAGAAAGGGAGGTCCCCTAAGATGCCATCCATGAGACGTTGAAACGTTGCCCCAGCATTACGAAGGCCAAAACAGGAGTAATTGAAGGTGTATGTGCCAAACGGAGTGGTGATGGCGGTCTTGGGGATGTCTTCTGGGTTCATAGGCACCTGATAATACCCCTTCAGGAGGTCGAGCGTAGAGAAAACCTTTGCTTTGTGCAGGTAGGAGGTTACATCGGCAATGTTTGGGAGGGGGTAGTGATCCGGTTCTGTTTGCATGTTCAGGCGCCTGTAATCCCCGCACGGACGGAGGGAGCCGTCTTTCTTCAGAACGATGTGTAAGGGTGACGACCATGGGCTGGAGGCCTTTTGGCAAAGGCCCATTTTCTCCATTTCGGCGAACGTCTGTTTGGCGGCTGCCAATCGTTCCGGTGCCAGACGTCTGAATTTTGCGAAGACTGGGGGTCCCGTCGTCTTGATATGGTGATAAATACCGTGCTTAGCAGGAACCGTGGGCGTTTGGCGAAGTTCTGGACGTAAAACTTCCGGGTACGACGTGGGCGTAGGCATCCGTGGGTGCGCTGATGTGGAGAGCAAGGTTAGAGGGGGCGGGTTGAAGAGGTGTCGACAAGTACGAGTCCGCGTTGACCAATCGTCGGTGGGCGACATCGACCAGAAGGTGGAAATGAGAAAGGAAATCCGCACCGAGGATTGGCATTGTGACGTCAGCAACGAGAAACTTCCAATTGAATTTACCGTTTCCGAACGATAATGTGAGGCTCTCGTAACCGTAGGTGGGTATCGCAGATCCGTTGGCAGCTACCAAGCGGACGTCGGCAGATGTAGACAGACTACGTTGTGCCTTGAAGAATTTCCTTGGCAAAAGAGAACGACAAGCACCCGTGTCTACCAAAAATCGCACGCCCGTTCCTGCATCCTGTAAAAAGAAAAGATTAGAAACATGGGAGGCCACCGCCACAAGCGATGGCCTACTTACACGTTTTTTGGCCACTGACAATCTTTGGCACATTTCTTCGCGGTTGCCCCGAATCTGAAGTGGTAGTAGCAAAACTGCGGTGGATGGGAGGTAGTAAGTGGCTGTAGAAGTCGTTCGTTGGGGCGCGAGCGATTGGTGGGTGGTGGGCGGCTTTGTCGCCGCTTCGGCACGTCACGGGGTAGGCGTGTATGTCCTACGGCATTCATGTCAGCTTCGGTGTACGTTGAATAGGCATCCTCGTCGTCAGGGTTGGAGGAGTTGATGGAGGTCTTGAAGTGGCTGTCCATAAGGGCGTCGGCTTTGGTCATCAAGTCCTTTATGGGTAAACTATCGACATCGGGTATGGCAGCGCGCACAGGTTCAGGTAAACGGCGTATCCAAAGGGCACGGAGTAGGTTCACCTCACGAGGAGAGCCGTCTGCGGCAGGTTGAAGGCGAGCGATACTGGTCATTTCCCTGAGGGCAAGCGAAGCCCTTTGGTCCCCCAACGGTTGTTGCGAGAGCTGAAAAAGCTTTGCTATACGGGCGGCTGGCGACGGCGAGTACTGTTGCAGAAGGTATGATTTGAGGTCGTCATACGCTATTGGGGTGTCTCCTTGTTCACAAAGCCAATCGGATATTTCTGGGAAGGTGTCCTCGGGTATCGCCGCGAGAACATAATCCGCTTTGGTGGTTGAGCGAGTCACGCCCCTGATACGAAACTGGACTTCTGCGCGCTGAAACCAAGCAAACGCCTCTCCGCTGGCAAACGATGAAAGTTTGAATGGAGAGGCCGTAGCGCCAACTGCCGTAGAGTCCGTCATAGTACCAACGATGGAGGGGCGAGGGGTGGGGGTGGAAGGCGGTGGAAGCGAGTCGACTTCCGGGGTCACCAATGTGACGGGCCGAGAGAGGAGTTGTGAAATCAAAGGCAGATTGGAAACGACTGAGTTATATTGTTGTGGAACACTCTCCTTATATACAAAACCTCAAGGCAACAGGACATGACAAGTTCACAAGACAGACAAAATCACAGAGGAAAAACCAGACTTGAATTTTCATGTTCGTTTTAGTGCGAGGGAAGAGCGAAGATACAACCATAATATATACAAAAGGAATTATGTACAATTGTGTGAAACACGGTTGGTACAATATGAAAAAAAAAAACTGACTTTGAATAACTTATGGTGTCCCTTCAACAATTTTAGTTAATTTTGACTCAGTGTATCCCAAACCACGAATTTGGCATGGTCCCAATGCCTGGGGAGAATGGTCATGAACATGAAAAAATTCAGTTTCCAATTGTATGCAAAAGGTGGTCGTGAGCTATGGGTCGTGCTGGTGGTCGCGCGACAAGCATATATATATATATATATATATATATATATATATATATATATATATATGTGTGTGTGTGTGTGTGTGTGTGAGTGTGTGTGTGTGTATTCATACATACATACATAAATAGTTTGCTTGTTTATATCTACCTTCTCATCAAATATAATTCCAGCAATCACCAATGTGCTTCATTGCGTGTCTTTGTCCTGTATTCTCTAACATGTTATGAAGAGCTTCTCCCCTTCGTCTACAACCTAATAACTGGTTTTATTTTACTTTACATTAGTTCAACTTTTATATCATCTTTTATATTAATTAAGGAAGCTCAACATACACTAGTTTTCTGCATTTATTGTTAGTTTAATATTTTGAGCGGCAAATTATGGAAGTATAATTCTTTAATCAATATAGGATTTATTTTGTAAATGAAAACTTTCCATTGCCTATATCGATATCAGCGATTTAATGATTGATTTAATTTTCTTAAAATTAATCAGGAAAAATATTAATACATAAAATGAAGGCATAGAAAAGAATAGAACAGAATAAAATAGCTTGCTTGAAAAGAAAGAGGAACCAGCGCTGAGACGGTCTTCGTGAGTTAGAAGAACATTCCCCACTGAGTTGACTAAGAAAATAAATCTCTCATAAGAGGCTTAGAAAGAGTTTGGGAAAAGTTAATAGGTTTCAGTTGGGGATTTCTTCCATATTGTGTATTAACGTCGGGGTATTTGCATATACAATATATATATATATATATATATATATATATATATATATATATATATATATATATATATATATATATATATATATATATATATGTATATATATATAGATATAAATATATATATATATATATATATATATACATATATATATATATGTATGTATGTATATATACATGCATATCTAGGTGCGCATATATATATATATATATATATATATATATATATATATATATATATATATATATATATATATATATATATATGACTATTGTTATACATTGTTATACCTTGTATGACTCTTAAAATTTTAGGTGTGACTCTCGACAGCAAATTTACTTTTCAGAAACAAATTAGGTCTGTGTCTTCTTCAATTGCACAAAAAATTGGCTTATTAAGAAAGTCTTACAAGATTTTCGGTGATCAATCTATTCTGAAGAAGTGTTTTAATTCTTTTGTACCAACCGTGTGTCACACAATCGTACATACTTCATTTTGTGTATATATTGCTTGTATCTTCGCTCTCCCCTCGCACTAAAAGGAACCTGAATAAACATGTCTGTTATTCCTCATCGGTAACGGTGTCAATTTTAAACATGAAAATTCTTGTTGCCTAGAGATTTTGTATATAACGGAGAGTGTTCTATAATAAACTCACTCAGTTGCTTTCAACCTGCCTTTGAGTCACAACCTTCTCTCGGCTCGTCACACTTTCATTCTACCTTGTTTTGAGTATTGTTCTCCTGTCTGGTGTTCAGCTGCTGATTTTCATCTTAATTTGTTGGACAGAAACTTACGGTCTATTAAATTTCTTATTCCTGATCTAGATATTAATCTTTGGCACCGTCGTTCAATTAGTTCATTATGCATGTTGCATAAGATTTTCCATAACTCTGATCATCCTTTACATTTAGATCTCCCTGGACAATTCTATCCTGTTCGTAATACTAGGCAGGCAGTTAATTCTAATAGCCAGGCCTTCTCCATCATAAGGCTCAATACTACACAGTATTCTAGAAGTTTTATTCCAGCTGTTACCAAGTTGTGGAATGATCTTCCTAATCGGGTAGTTGAATCAGTAGAACTTCAGAAGTTCAAAGTTGGAGCAAATGTTTTTATGTTGACCAGGCTGACATGAGTCTTTTTATTGATGACATATCTGTTTTTGACATTGTTAATAGTTTATATAGGACATATCTGTTTTGACGCTGTTACTGTTTTCAGAATGATATATTGTTAATTTATTCTCATCATTTATTTATTTCCTTATTTCCTTATTTCCTTTCCTCACTGGGCTATTCTTCCCCGTTGGAGCCCTTGGGCTTATAATATCTTGCTTTTCCAACTAGGGTTGTAGCTTGGCTGGTAATAATATATATATATATATATATATATATATATATATATATATATATATATATATGTTTTTTCAAAAAGGCCCATAAAAGAAACACAGGAAATGTAAATAAATCACTATATTTCGGTCAATAAACATCGACCCTCTTCAGGATGTAAAGTAAAAATGAGGAATACACTGGAGAGTGACGGTTTATATACGAAAGCAAAAGGGTGTGTTCAATTGTTCTATAGTTGTTATAATTGCTGGAAGGATTAGCCAAATTTAATTACATCCAGGTGCGTCTTCTTATTGTTGAGCCGCTCGGAGGAAGTCTTGACCTCTGATGCATATCTGGTGGTCGGTCTCCGTGGATTATCTTCTTAATGATAGGGTTGAGAAGAGTATTGTCCACTGTGTCAGCTTTCCATTGGCTGCCAGATAGGTTCATTGTGTTTGATTGATTTATGATGGCTGATTCCAGGATTTTCCTTCTGTACCGACAGGTACTCTTAAAAAGCAAAGACGACTCACTCCAGTTAATCTGGTGCCCTAAATCCCTAAGGTGACCGAAAATCCCCGAGTTTTCATAGCCATACCTAACAGATCTTTTGTGTTAGGATAATCTTTGTGTTTGGGCCATAAGAAACCTAGACGCCGCTTAACCGACGGCCAGCCTGTCAGAAAGAAAACCGGTCGTGTGAATCGGCCTTCAAACGGAAGGCGGACGACCACGTCTAGTGGTGTATTGTTTATTGATATGATCTATCGTTTTGAGGCATTTGATTTACCTGGAGATCTTGACACAATATCTAAAAGGAAAGATTGAAAGATTGTTTTTTTTTTTTTTTTTTAACTTGATTTAGTTATGAAGCTTTATGACTTGAATGGGTTCAGTTGATGTGGTAAGGATGTTTAGAGTATAACTACTTAAACTTCTTTATTATTGTTGTTATTTTGTTTTTCCAAAGGGTTTTGGGGAATTTGTGTCCATGCACCATATAAATAGTTTGAATACTTTGTGCAGAGGTGCCAGTTAGGTGATAACTGAGAGGCGAGGTGAATGCAGCTTAACTTTATTAAACAAGAACGTCAGTAAAATTCAAACAGGAAAAAGCATGCACTAGCATGAGAACAAAAGTTGATCTATAACAGTGCAGGAAAGAGCAAGTGATAAGATGAAAATATCAAAACCGTTACAGTGTACTGGCGTTTATGAAACACATGTGGTACATGGCTTCCTCCTAAATAGGGCGCCCTGCTCTAGAGAAGCGTACTGTAGGAGGGTCATCTGGCAGGAGATATGCAGGTTTTAGGCGATCAATGGAGACCCAGTCCTCTTTGTCACAGATTTTGATGCAGAAAGCCTTCTGTGTACAACGGATCATGAGAAAAGGGCCCGTGTAAGGGTGTGTTAGCGGTGGCTTGCTGGTGTCATTGCGCAGGAAAACATGAGTAGCTGGGAGCTTGTGAATCTGGCAGCACGGAGTAAATTTTCCTACAATATGACGTAGGCCAGGGAGATTGTCGGAGGAAATATCAGACCCCTAAAAAATCGGTAGGGATGACCAACAGGTCACCATATATCATTTCAGCTGCCGAGAACTCCAGGGCACCCTTAGGAGTGGTTCTTAGTCCCAGGAGGACCAAGGGAAACTTGGTAAACCAGTTGGAGTCCTTGCAGCAGGGCATCAAAGCTACTTTGAGGGTGTGAGGAAAACATTTAACAAATCCGTTGGCAGTAGGGTTGTAGGTGGTTGTGTGATCTAGGGTGATTCCCAAGAGGTTTGTCAATGATGTCCACAAATGAGAGGTGAAAGTGATACCCCTGTCAGAAGTAATATGCTCAGGAATACCACATCTTGCTATTCATCGAGTAAGGCAGATATACATGAGGCCAACAAGTGGAGTGGTCGATGATGGTAAACAGATAATTATGTCCTTGTGATGTGGGTAGGAGCCCAACTATGTAGTCGTGGATGTGGGCAAACCAACGATGAGGTTGAGGAAAGGTAACCACTCTTGAATACGTGTGTCAATGTTTTTTGAAGTTTGGCATGAAGTACAGGTGCAGTCCCAATCCCTAGCATCCTTAGTAATCCCTGCCAAATGAATTTCATCTTCAGTAGTTGTACATTAGATTGGTGCGAGGGATGTGAAAGGCCATGAATGAAGTCAAACACATGTTAGCGCATAGGGGAAGGTATCCACGGTCTAGGCTTACCATTGCTGACATCACAGAGAAGGGTGGCGTTGGAGTCATTGAGGAGTACGTGTTCCCAACGGATGGATGTGCAGGATGTCCTACATGTTTGGTATTCTTAATCCTTTCATTGTGCTTCTGCCAAGGTATTGTAATACAATCTCAGGTGAATGGGAGCCAATGTGTTTCTTGACAGGGCATCAGCAACGGGATTCATTTTCCCAGGGACATGTTGAAGGGTGCATTTGTATTCAGCTATGGCAGGGAGAGGTAGGCTTTGAGGGGCGAACCAGGTGTTGGACTGTCAAGTGAAGTCATACACCAGAGGCATATGATCCATACAAAGGACGAAGGCCGTACCTTCTAGGAAGAGGCAAAAGTGATGAACAGCCAAGTGCACTACAAGCAATTCGAGGTTGTAGGTAGAGTAGGCGGATTCAGCCTTAGACAGTTTTCTACTGAATAAGGCCAGTGGGTCTGCTCGTGTACTTCACCAATAGTGACATTGCTGGCATTGGTGGGGAGTAGGGAAGGTGTTAGTGGCAAAGGAAAAAGATGATAGGTCATTCTTTGCATTGCAGGTCGCTTCTTGAAGGGGACCCAACTTCAGGTCTTTTGACTTGCCCTTGAGGGTGGCATAGAGGGGGGAGGGCAAGAATGGTGACTGAGGCTGGAAGAAAACGGTGGTAAAAGCTGATCATGCTCAAAAATTCTTGCAGTGCTTTGACAGTCAAGAAAGTGAGGAACTTCTGAATAGCTGCTACCTTCTCAGGCTGGGAGTGGACTCTTTCAGGAGTGATTAGCGCCAAAGGTACGCTTGCTGTACTGGACTACAAGGCCATTCAGTTGTAGGTCGTCGAGCACAATGCGTAGGTGACAGAGTTTTTCCTCTTTGGAGGAAGTGAATACAAGTATGTCATTCTCGTAACATACACAGAAGGGGAGGTCCCCTAAGATGCCATACAGGAGACATTGAAAAGTGGCCCCAGTATTACGAAGGCCAAAACAAGAGGAATTGAAGGTGTATGTACCGAAGGGAGTGGTGATGATGGTCTTGGGGATGTCTTCTTGGTTCGTGGGCACCTGATAATACCCGTCAGGAGGTCGAGCGTAGAGGAAACCTTCGTTTTGTGCAAGTAGGAGGTCACGTCGGCGATGTTTGGGAGGGAGTAGTGATCCGGTTCTATTTGCCTGTTCAGACACCTGTAATCCCTACATGGACGCAGAAAGCCGTATTTCTTCAGGACGACCATGGGCTTCAGGCCTTTCGGCAAAGACTCATTTCTTCCTATTTGATGAACGTTTGTTTAGCGGCTGCCAAATGATCCGCTGCCAGATGCCTGAATCTGGTAAATACTGGGGGCCCCTTTGTCTTGATCTGGTAATAAACACTGTGTTTGGTGGGAACTGTGATTGTTTAAGGAAGTTCTGGATGGAAAATTTCTAGGTATGACGTGAGGAGGTGTGCATAGGCATCCATGTGTGCCTGATGTGGAGAGTGAGGTCGGAGGGGACGAGTTAGAGAGATGTCAAGGAGTACAAATCCTCGTTAACTAACCATCGGTGAGGTACATCAACCCGGATTTGGGAATTTGAGAGGAAATCTGCACACGGGATTGGCAATGTGACGTCAGCAACGAAAAACTTCCAAATATATTTGGGGCATCCAAACAATAATGTAAGGGTTTCATTAATGTGGATGGGTATCGCAAATCAGTTGGCAGTTAGCAGGCGAACATCTCATGCCTGTACCTGGATCATGTAAAAAGAAAATATTAATGACAGGTGAGCCCACCGCCGTAAGCGATGGCCTACTTACACATTTTTTGGCCACTGACAACCATTCGCACATTTCTTCTAAGAAGCCCCGAATTTAGAGTGGGAGTAGCATAACTGCAGCCGATGGGCGTCACTAAGTGGCTGGAGAGGTCGTTGTTTGGGGCGTAAGTGTGGGGTGGTATACGTGGGTGGTGGGCGGTTTTGTCGCCACTCCGGCACATCACGGGGTGGGCGTCTGTGTTCTATCGCATGCACGTCAGCTTTGTTCGATATTCAATAGTTGTCCACTTTGTTAGGGGTGGAGGCATTAATGGAGATCTTGAAGGTGGTGAAGTGGCTGTCCATAAGGGTGTCAACTTCGGTCATCAGGTCCTTCATGGGCAAAATATCGACATCTGGGATGGCAGCACGTACAGGTTCAGGTAGGTCCCATACCTAAAGGGCACGAAAGAGGTTCACCTCACGAGGAGAGCCATCTGTGGCAGGTAGCAGGCGAGTGATACTAGTTATTTCCTTGATGGTGAGCGAATTTTTTTGGCTCCCCAACAGTTCTTGATATAGCTGAAAACGTTTGGCTATGCAGGCAGCTGCCGATAGCGAATACCACTCCAGGAGGTATTTTTTTAGGGCATCATACGCTAATGGAGTGTCCCCTTGCTCGCAAGGCCAATAGGAGATTCCTGGGAATGTGTCCTCGGGGATCACTGTGAGAACATATTCTGCTTTGGTGTTTGGCTGAGTCACGCCCTTGATGCGAAACTGGACTTCAGCGCGCTGGAACCAAGTGAACGTTTTTTTCCGCTGGCGAAGGGCGGCAATTTCAATGAGGCTGTGTTTGCTGAAGAGGCAAGTTCTGTGGGCGGCATCTTTAAACAGTAGGGCACAGCAGGGAGGGGGCAGGTGGGAGGGAGCGGACACTCCCCTGGTCGCCAATGCGCGGAAACACCAGTTAGGTGATAACTGAGAGGCGCGGTGAATGCAACGAAACTATTAAATAATTATCGAGTTTATATACAACGATGTTTGAGCAAGAACGTCACAAAAACATGAAAAAACATGAGAACACAAGTTGGTCTATAACAGTGCAGGGAAGAGAGTGATACGATTATAAATCAAAACCTTTACAGTGTACGAGCGTGTATGAAACACGTGTGTTACAACTTGTTATCATTAAATTTGACTATATAGTGTTCTTCGCTCAAGTTATATCATTTGCTAATTTCCTGGGGGTAATTCTTCTATACCATATACAAAGGGGATTCTCTTACAATTTGTTTATTTATGGCGATTCTATATATGTTATGGAAATGTAAATTTTGCTTTATTGTGGGTTTATTCCTAGTGGAATAACAGATACCAGATATACTGTAGGTGTACAGTGTACTTCTCCCATGTATGTTGGAATCCCAAAATAATTGCAATCTCTCTCTCTCTCTCTCTCTCTCTCTCTCTCTCTCTCTCTCTCTCTCTCTCTCTCTCTCTCTCTCTCTCGGAAAACTGTAATTGACAATCGTTGTCAAGTTTCCAATGCACAGATGCATAGTAGAATCAGAGTAAACAAACGAAAAGAACATTTCAAATGCAGAGAGAGAGAGAGAGAGAGAGAGAGAGAGAGAGAGAGAGAGAGACGTATTTTATTTGTTTTTCGCCTGAGAGATAGTAGGTAGCTGCATTTAGACTCTTCCCTTTAATTTTGATACAATAAGGTATACGCCTACCACAAGCTCGGCTCAGCAAAGGAATGTAAATCTAACATTTCAAAGGCGTTTGTAAGGACTGAGGGATGTATTGCAATTCTTTCCTTCCGGCCTTTGTACTTCCATTCGTGTTGGCGCTTATTCCTTTCAACGGATTCATTTACATTTGGTTTCTGTGCCTGAAATTAGTCTCCCACTCAAGGTTTAACATCCCTTCTGTATCCTTTTATATATCACGTGCTTAATTCCCTGTGTGAACACACACACTCTCTCTCTCTCTCTCTCTCTCTCTCTCTCTCTCTCTCTCTCTCTCTCTCTCTCTCTCTCTCTCTCTCTCACGCAAATTCTTTCCTTCGGCTCATTTTTGTCAGCGGATTTATTCATGATAAAGTTGCCGGCCTCTGTAGATAATTCTTATCGGTTGTTGTAATTCATCGTTGATATATTCCTCAATTACGTGAAAATGCATATTCGCAGCATTTCACTGTATAAATAATGCAATGCAATCCATTTTTCAGCAGCATTATAACCGCCATGCGATACCACATTTTTATCCCTTAATTTCTATGATATGTAGTTGAGGTAGCGCTGCTCCCATCATACCTCTTCTGGGAATTTGTCCGCATCTGGGGAAATATTGGCCTCATTTAGGAACAAATCTAAAGATATATATATATATATATATATATATATATATATATATATATATATATATATATATATATATATATATATATATATATATATATATATATATATATATATATATATATATATATATATATATATATATATATATATATATATATATATATATATATATCATATATATATATATATATATATATATATATATATATATATATATATATATATAGTATGTATATAATATATATTTTTGGACAATAACAAGCCGAAATATTCTTTAGTTTTTTTTTTGTATTTTTTTTTTTTTGTATTTATCCTAATGTTTTTCTGAGAGCAATGAAAACAGAGCAACGAAGCTCCATAAACAAATGAACTATGTTTTTTGGTAGAAGCCTGAAATAGGGCACCATCCATTTCGTCCTTCCTTTTCCTCTCGTAGGACAAGTGCCCCCTGTGATGCCCATTCATGCATTGAACAACTGGATGGAGGATTAAGGTACTACCAACAATGGCTTCGTCTAAGTGTGAACTTTAGGGATGTAAGGAATTGGAGATCAAAGGGATTTCAGAACTATTTTCCATTCTGGTTTCCATCTCCCTCTTATTTCTTCGAAATTTTTTATACGGGTCTTATTATACAGCATAATTTCATTTTTTTTATTACTTGATTATTTATTTTAAACTATTCTAGCCTTATTTCTCACCTAATTTTGATTTTTATCTTAACTTTTCCTTAGATATTTATTATTGGCTTATTTCCTGCCAAAAAACCTGTTGTTTCTTACATCCTGCCCAAAATATAAATTCATGTCTTTATCTACAGTTTTTCTCCCCAATCATTTTACCCATCTGAATATAATTCTTTTTCTCTATTTCCCTCTAAAATTTCCCTTTTTTCGCCATGCAAATTTATACTGGTCTCATTTTCTACCAAAAATTAATGTTTGTTCCCTCCAAAATTTTCATTACTCTTTCGGATTATCTGTGGTTGTTTAATGGATTTACTTCACCACAAATTCTACTTTCTTTAGCGTTCATTACTCCTCACCCTCTCAGTCTTCATCATTATCATTTTCATCACCACCCCTCACACTCAGTTCTCGTTCTAAAACAAACTCACTCTCTTTTAATCTGGCATTTGCATTAGCATACATCCTCAACTCTGTGCCATTTCTTCATCCCGCCCTTTCTTAACCCCTTTCTTCTCACCAATAGACCCCTTCCTCTCTTTCTACTCTTTCTTATATCTTCTAGTCTCAGGATTCTAATTCCTAGTATTACTCCTCGCTTATCTCCTTTCTATTCAGGCCCACCCAGATGACTCTCTCTCTCTCTCTCTCTCTCTCTCTCTCTCTCTCTCTCTCTCTCTCTCTCTCTCTCTGGAAGTCCAACTTTCTTTCATCCACTCACGGGATGCCTCACTTTCCATCTACCTTTCTCACTTCGTACGGAGAGGAAAGTGCAAGCAGGACTGGGAGATGAAAATGCCAGTTTCACTTTCAAAAAGACTAATTATGGTCGGCATTGATTGAGTGGTCTCACGCCAGCCTTCTTGCTACCTATAGCCCAGCGGCATAGTAAGAAATATGAAACCAATTGTTCAAATTGTTCTAAAAGCACCAAAATTGGCACACATGTGGATTAATACATTCTGAACAATTTTGGATATGGAGGCATTCAAGATTCTCCCCGTAGCACATTTGGCGGCCATTTTCAAAATGGCCGCTATTTACCATTAGCGTCATTGAATATGTACCATAATTTGTCTTTTTGTGGATGCTAAAGGTGATAAGTGTGCTAGAGGTGATAAGTATTGTACAATTACACATACTTCTGTGCTTACCAAATAATTTGGCTACCATTTCACAAGAAAATGAATTTTACTTTGCAGCGGCAGCGTTGGTGGCAGTGACGGCGGCTGCAGTAATAGTATAGTGTTGATAGTCATGGTGCTTGTAGTAGTAACTTGTGGTAACATGGTGGTGTTTTGTGTCTTTGCAGGTGAGGCAGCAGCAGCACCACCTGACATCAGAGACGCGTTGTTCCAGACTGCAGCCATGGCAAAGAAGTTCCAACTGGTCGATACTTTTGAGCAACGTACTCCCACAACACCTCCTGAGACAAACTGGAAGCTGTGTCTTGTATGTCAAGAGGAGACAACAGAGTCACTTGTCTGCCCAGTACTGTCTAAACGCCGAGACCCTGGGAGTGGATACACGACAATGGCTGCAAACTTGGTCAAATTTGATGAACTCGGAGAACTGCCAAGAACTGTTCAGTTACAGAGACTAGATGAAGGACAAGGTGTTGAGGCGACAATGGTTGCCCACCAGGCCAAGTGGCATAAAACATGTATGCTCAAATACAATAACACAATGCTACGAAGAGCAGAGAAGAGACGCATCGCAAGCAGCTCAGCATTTGATAGTACTGACAATGTCCAGGCCAAGCGCGCCAGAACACACTCTTCAGAAGCCACTACCAGCGGCACCTCCTGCTTTTTCTGTGGAAAGTCTGGCACAGAGACCCCTACATGAAGTAACAACCTTCCAGGTGGACACACGCGTACGGAAGTGTGCAGCGCAAGTTGGGGACAATGAACTCATAGCCAGGCTCAGCATGGGTGATATGGTGGCTCTGGAGGCCAAGTACCATTCCAAGTGTTTGTTGGCTCTTTACTATCGTGCAAAGACCACTGTAGAAGCCGAGCAGAAAACTGACCATGAAGGTGTAATGTCAAGAATCGTACTGGCTGAACTGGTCCTGTATATCGAGGAAACCCACCTAGAAGAGGGCACCACCCCAGTCTTCAGACTCGCAGAACTTGTAAAGCTATACACAACAAGAATGGAACAGCTCGGGGTTGTTTTGTGCCAGAAAGTTAATAGCACAAGGCTGAAAGAGCGCCTGTTAGCCCAGATACCAGGCCTGAGATCCCACAGCAAAGGCCGAGATGTTTTACTAGCGTTTGATGAAGACATTGGTGAAGCGCTAGGCAAAGCCTGCGAGCAAGACTGTGACACTGAGGCAGTTCACCTTGCGCGTGCTGCACAGATAGTTCGTCGATATATGTTTGAAGACACTTACCAATTCCGTGGATCATTCCCGGGCGGCTGTCAGGAGGACTCTGTGCCAAACGTACTAGTTGCAATGGTAAATATGGTGCTGGATGGCCCCACCATCAAGAATCAAAGCCATTCCTCTTCACTCGTGGCCGTCATTGAAGAGCTGGGCAACCGTTTCGAGGAGGACAGTCAGGACTTGCTGGTGCTCGACACAAAGGAGATCGCAGACCCTGCAGTCATAGAAACAGTCCGTAACGCCAAGCAGATTGGCCAAGACCAGTTTGAAGCATTCTCAAAGGAATGCATCGTGGACAGAACCAAGTCCATTGAGGTGGCAATCCACCGGAACAAGCTACCACTGTTTGCGACCAAGAGAGGACCCAATATACCCAAAGGAAAAGAACAGGTCAAATCTCTGAAGAATGATGTTGCGCTCTTCGCACGATTATATATCGGCTGCCAGACCCATGATGGGAATCTAGAAGAGTTCTTCAGGCATGAAAATCAGCAATGCCCTCCAGCTTTATCTGACGGAGGGAGACTGTACCTAGGGAGCAAGAGTGACTTGCTGGTGTGCCTTGAAGGCCATGCTGAGCCTCAGTTTGAAGCTCCTACTGTCACTGCTGTTGTCCTCGATGGAGCAGTAATCGTACAGATGTTGAAGCCGGGTACTGCCAACACGTTCGAGGAATATGCACAGCAAGTGTTCATCCCATACGTTGTACAACGTTTCCAACATGTATCACGTCTTGACCTTGTGTGGGACAGCTACAGAGCAGATTCCCTGAAGGCATCAACCAGAG
>NC_090737.1:141065074-141087574 GCF_036898095.1 Palaemon carinicauda
TTCCTGTTATTATTAGCGAAGAAGTAAATTTTTGCTGTTCTTAGTGCATCATATAATATATTTTCAGGGTACTTCAATTTCTTGCTTATAGTCCTAATCTCATTTAATTCATCATCAATGTACTGTAATGGGCTGCAAACTCGTAATGCTCTTAAAAGCATCGAATTTAATACATATTTCTATCTTTGTTGCATGTATGCAGATATTCGATGGCCTTCAATATAAATTTCCATCTATAGGACTAATTTCAGAAGAAAGTATAAAGTACAATGGGGAAGTTATTCGTCCTTGTAAATTGATTTATATATCATTAAATTACATTTTATTTTACAATTAAAGGAAATCGTATATATATATACAATGTATATATATATATATATATATATATACATATATATATATATATATATATATATATATATATATATATATATATATATATATATATATATATATATATATATATATATATATATACATACATTATTACGGCTTGAGAATTACATAAACTCCAGGACTCCAAACTCACCTGCTTATTTTTACATAAATCTGTTATACTTGAAAAATACCCGAGCTCTGGGAATATTACGCAACTCCTAGACGGCAATATATATGAACACTGAATATCCAAAGGTTTCTTACGTTACTCAAAACTAAACTAGGTGATTACTTACGAGAACTATTCAAATTCCAACCTCGTACTTCAGTTCTTAGTCAGGATATACGAGCAAAGCACTGAGATAAAATATTGGTGATGGAAATAGTGTACACTTTACAAAAATAAATATATTCTATAAAAATGTAACAATAGTTCAGAAGAATTAACACCAAAAATAAGTCACTCAAAATATTAAATCTGAACTAAACTTTAGACTAAGACAAAAGACAGACACTTTGAAAAAATTATACAATTACTTGTTTTACTGAAAAATAATTTACAAAAATATTTGATTTTGATAATTAATGAAAAGATTTAACACTAATGAATAAATAATAATGTAATTTACATATATGTAACTGTTACACTTACATCTTTTGGTTCACACAAGGTTACAGAAAGGTTAAGCAAAATTTTGAATGCACTTCACTGTTTAACCTAACTTCATAGGGCCAGTTACAAAAATTTATATTAAAATGTACTTACATCAACACACTACACTTTAATTAACATCCAATAATTTCTCCAACGTTTGAACAACACCTCACACAATATAGGTTGGATAGAAATCACTTTTCACGTTTGAGAGAACACACACTTGAGAGGAGAGAGGGCAGGCGGTCGTTGGCTCTTTCTAAGGGATAGGCTGGGTCTCTTCTGCTACTTATGGATTCCTAGCCTTTATCTATATTGACTTAATTCGTTTAGAAATTTCTATTAGATCATTCTCGTAGCGTTGAGGGCATGGCTCTAGCGGCGCAAGGTTGCCAACGTAGTAATTTGAAGAAGGGGTTCTAACCTTTCTTGCGAGGCAACTCTCTGTCAACTAATACCACTCACCTCCCTCTCGTAACAATAGAAAAAGAAATAGGTAAAGCTAATTCGAGAATTTTCATGCACTTTCTAAGCACGTAGGAACAAAAAAATGAAGTAATCCCTCGTGCTCATACCCCGTGTGTCATACAGCATACCTAAATGTTACATAAGACTTCGTAACAAAACTATGTGAAATAGAAAGTTAATTCTTAAAAATAACGTAAATTTACATATAATGAACTGAATTGAAATTCAACAAAATGAATGACGAAAGACATGTAATTTACATAAATTACTTAAACCTACATGAGTGTAACTCACCTTACGAGCTAGCTATACATCTCTTAAATACACAAATGAAATACATGAATAAAATATTTACTATTATGTTACACCATTTTCGTAAGAATATATATATATATATATATATATATATATATATATATATATATATATATATATATATATATATATATCTTTTTTAAATCTAGCTCGAAATAATCTCGCCAGTTTTTTAAAATCGCCCTGCGGAAGAAAATCCCGAGATTACAACATCAACAAAAGATTACAAGAATAACGAGGGAGATGAAGTTAACGGTTGGAAGTTATAACTTAACTTATTATGTGATGTTAATCTAACAACATATTTTATTATGAATGATATTGTTAATGATATACTTTAATTTGCTGATGGGATTTAGTTGTTATGTGGATATTTATTTTAGTTTTTCTCTTTACTGACACACATGACGAATATGCAAATATATTTTTTGCTTTTATCTCAGTGTCAAAATTGGTTTTTAAATTATAATATTGATAATGCTAATGCATATGAAATATTTTTGGTGCTCTCCAGCTATAAATCTACTCTAATAATAATAATAATAATAATAATAATAATAATAATAATAATAATAATAATAATAATAATAATAATAGTTTTTAGACGAGCATTCCTTCTTTAAGAGATTTCTCTTCTGCATGATAGTGTTAATAATAATGACGCTAAGAAAGAGTTGTGAAAATGTAGTCTGCAACACCATCGAGTATATCTGCGTTGAGAAGTTCCTTTTGGGAATGAAAAATATTGAATTAACATGTTATGTAATCAACTTTGCCCTTTTCGAGCCCAAAAATTACTTCAACACAATGAAATAATTTGGTAACTTTTAAATACATGTTATTTCTATATAGAATTGACTATATACTTGTTTTGTTTGTGAATTTTTGTGCAAAAGAATACTTATCTACATATTTTAGAAAATTCTTTATCATTGTTTATGACTACCAAGTAATTATGTTTTGCATTTTTTTCTTTACCTTTTCATTATTGAAAATTTGCTATTCACGAAAAATCCTAATCTTAATTTTCTTACATTACATGCAGCGAATGTAATTTTATGTTTGGAATTAATACACATCTACTTCATTTACATTGGGACCAACTGTCTTTCCTTCAGAATAAATGTTTATACACATGTAGACACTGCATATTTAAATGTACAAATATCATGAATTGCTCTCCCACATAACCGTGGTGCTACATGTCAGCAGGATTGTTCCTTAAGTGAAATATTCATTGACCCTTTCTCTAATACAAAACCAGCTATTTCCCATTCTGGAGTGGACTGTCGTCCTTTGCTGGGGGCGGGGAGGTTGTTTTGTGTTGAGGTGCAACTACAGGAGACCCTGAAGCTGTATTGTGAAATAAAGTATAAAGATGTTGGACAGCAAGATGCAAGAAAGGATGACGGTACGTTTATGCTTCGAAATAACTTTTTTTTATTGAGGGAGTGGTAATTAACCTCCTTTTGATAAATGCTTAGGAGTTTGAAGTAAATCTCAAATGTTCATGAATGCCAGCATTGATATTTGTCTTTCTCTCATAACATCGATAATATAGCGGTGATAAAAGAGACGTTCGAGATGATATGTCACGACCCTTTAGGCGTTATGTGTACCATCACGGAGCTTGGACTGTGGTATATATATTCCACGCATAATTATATAGGGGTTACGCCCTTAGGGATCTAGTGTACTGCCCCAAAGCTTGGACCAAGATATATCTATTCCATAAATACTTATATAAGTGTTTATACCAAAGAGACATTACGTACCATTACGAAGCTTGGACTGTGTTATATCTATTTCATGCATGCTTATGTAAGGTTCCAGACACTATAAACATTACATACCCTCACCAAGCTTGAACGGAAATCTGTTACATGCTTAGATATATAAGAGTCCTGACCTTAGGGACGTTATATAACGTTCCGAATTTTAAACCGAGGTATGGTGTATCAAAGTCTTAACATATTCAGACCTTTCTATATACTTATTCTGTGCACATTTGTACAATATAGGGTTTCTGACCTTTGGGACATTACGTACCATCCCGCCACTTGCACTGGATACAAGGTCTATAGATTATTGACTGGATATATCTATTCTAAGCATACTTTTATAGGGGTCCCTACCCTAGGGACATTAAGTGCTGTCTTGGACGTAGGTATATCTATTCCATGTACTGTATATCTATTTAGGTTACCTAACCTTAAGGACGTTATGTGCTATCATGAAGATTGGACTGAAATATATATATGTCCTGCATACTTATATAAGGGGTCCAGATCCAAGAGAAGTTAAGTACTGCCCAGAAGCTTGGACCGTGTTGCTGTATACTTATTCCATGTATAATTACAGTATATAGGGGTCCTAACCCTAGGAATGTTACACACATTCCCAAACATTGGACAGAGAAATATCTATTTCATGCATACTTGTATACGGGTTCCAACTCTAGGGATGTTACATACTATCCCGAAGCTTGGACCGAGATGTATCTGTTCCATGCATACCTATATATGGATCAAGGCCATATGGACGTTATGTACCCTACCCAATCTTGGAATGAGATATATCCATTCCATGTATACTTATACAGGGGTCCTGACCCTAGCGATACTACGTATCATCCAGAAGCTTTGGTAGAGGTGCTGTTCCAACACGAGGACAATACATACTACTCTGAAACTTGGATCAAAGTATATCTATTCCCTAGGGATATTAAGTCCCATCCCAAAGCATTTACATATAGGAGTTCCAATCCTAGGTACTTCAATTTCTGTCCTAAAGATTGAACTGTACTACTGTATATTTATTCCACTCATACTTCATGGGTCTTAACCCTAGGAACATTATCTATCATTCTACAGCTTGGACCAAGGTATATTAATTCCATGTAGGCTTTACTTCCATAGGAGTTCCAATCTTCAGATACGACGCATACTGTACCTGTTTGAACTGATGTACAGTATATTTTTTCTGTGCATATTAATATAGTAGTCCCGACCCATGGAATATTACGTACCGCCCCAAAGCTTACACCAATATGTATTTATTTTATGTATACTGATGTAGGGGTGCCATACCTAGGGACATTAGATAATGTCCCGAAGATTGGACTAAGGTACTGTATGTTTATTTCGTGTATTCTTACATAGGGATACTGAACCTAGGGTTGTTATATTCCCTCCCATTTCTTAAATTTAGATATATCTATTTCAGGCATATTCATATAGGGGTCCTGCCCATAGAGATATTACATACCATCCTGCAGCTAGAACTAGGATATATGTATTCCAGGCATATTTATCTATTGGTCCCGAACCTTGGGATGTTACATACTGGTCCATAGCTTGGACCAGGATATATGTATTTCATGCATACTTATGTAGGGGTCCCTACCCTAGTGATGTTATGTACCAACCCAAAGTTTGAAACCAGGTACTGAATATTTATACCTGAGGGATATCACATACTTTCCTGCAATATTGACCAAGATATATCCAATCCAGGGATACTTACACAGGGGTCCCAACAATTATGATATTAAGTACCATCCTGAATATTGGACCAAGATGTATCTTTTCCATGCTTAGCTATATAGGTGTCCTAACCCTAGGAACTTTACATACTGTCCCGAAATGAATTGAGATACTTATATTCCACATATACTTGTATAGGGTCCTGACACTAAGGACATTAAGTACCAACCAAAATCTTGGATTGAGATATAGTTATGTCATACATACATATACAGGAGTCCCGACCTAAAGGATGTTATGCACCATCCTAACCTTAGAAACATTATGTGCCATCTCAAAGCTTGAATAGAGATACTGTATATTCATTTCATACATACTTATATTTAGTTCCTAACTTTAGGGACACTATGTACTACCCATAACTTGAAATGGATATATCAATTCAATACATACTGTAATATGAGGTCCTGACCCTATGGATACTATGTAATGTCCCAAAGCTTGGGCCATGATATATCAAATCAATACATTTTTTATACAGGTGTTCCAAACCATAGAAATGTTGCATACCGTCCCAAAGGTGGAATAGAGTATTTATTCCATGCATACTCAATTAGGGGTCCTGTCCTCATGAATGGTATATATTGTCTAGGGGTTTGGAATGAGATATATCTATTCTCTGCATACTTACATATCCTAACCCTTAGGATGTTATATACTGCTATTTATTCCATGCATAATGTTATAGGGGTCCTGACACTAGGAATATTATGTACCATCCCGAATGTAAGAACGAGATATACCTATTAAATGCACATTTACAGTATATAAGGATAGCAACCCTAGTAAAATTACATACTGTCCCAAAAATTTACCTCAGATATTGTATATTTATATCATGCATACTCATATATAGGTCAAGACCCTAGGAACTTTATGTACTATCCCGAATCTTGTACTGAGATATGTGTATTCCATGCATACTTTAATATGGGTCCCTACCCGAGGGATGAGCTTTACCATTCAGGTATTTGGATCAAGTTATGTCTATTCCGTGTATATGTACATATAGATTCAGGCCCTAGGGTTGTTATATGCTATTCTATAGCTTGCCCTAGGGATGTTATATACTGTTCTATATCATGAACCGAAGTATAATTTTTCTCGGTATATCTATATAGGGGTCTTGATCCTCAGGACTACTGCCCCTAAACATAAACTGAAGTATACCTATTCATTGCATACTTACATATGGCTTCCGGCCCCAGGGATGTTACGTACCTTACCGAAGTTCTTACCGATTTGCATTTCTTCTATGCCTACTTATAATGGGTTCCAGACCCAAGGTATGTTATGTACCATCGTAAAGCTTCGACATAGGCATATTTATTCCTAGCATACTTATATGAGGGTTCCAACCTTCTAGACAAAACATATCAAGTGAAGTTTCTACCAAGGTATTAAAAGTATAATCTATTCATACTCATGTGTCTAGCATGATCAAACTGTTTATATGTAAAATGTGATAAAAGATGAGTTTTCTCGTATTTCAATTACTTAGGTGTTTCGAAAGACGACTTTATCCCATCATCATTTGGTACCTCGTATTTCTTTTATTTAGAGGAGACTCAATTTTTGCTTTCAGTCATAGTAAGAATAATAATTTTGATTTCCATGTCATACTTCCTATTATTCTCTATGAGGAGGTTATAAAAAAAAAGTACTTTTTTCAGAAATTCTTTTCGCAATGAACTTATTGGAACAGAAATGGTACTATATGTGTGTTCTTTTTCTAGGAATACTCTCCTCCATATAATGTAGGAAGCAGAAATTATGGACTAAATAAGCAATTTCTAAATACAAATACCATTTTATGCAATGAACGTAATGGTAAAGATAAGAAATGATTGATTATGAAATGGAAGGCTGAATCTTTTACAGATACCCTCCAATTCATAAAAGTTTTCGACAAACCAAACATGAAGGGAAAAAATATTGTCGGAGACATTTAGATGCAAACATAAAAAGAAAAGAAAAAAAAAATTCATTCGAAATAGGCGCACGAGAAACCTTTATTCCAGACATTCTGTGTTGCCCTCTAAAGTCACATGACAGGTACTGGAAATTATGGAGAGAACATTATTTTGCTGTAGATCAAAATGCTCTTTCGCCGTCAAATGCAATACCTGGGAACGCCATGGCAGAGTGTCATTAACTTGAGGGAAGGGGGATTTAGATCTAATTGGGAAAATCTCTCTCTCTCTCTCTCTCTCTCTCTCTCTCTCTCTCTCTCTCTCTCTCTCTCTCTCTTTCAAGTGGCTGCCAGATGAACATCAAGGTTTTGAGCGGCATGGAAATTGAAGGAAGGGGGACTGTTACTTACCAAGTAAATTACGTCTCTCTCTCTCTCTCTCTCTCTCTCTCTCTCTCTCTCTCTCTCTCTCTCTCTCTCTCTCTCCTGTTTAAAATCCAGAGTTGGAAATGCGTTTTGGGAATGATTCTGATGTAACTTTTGCTGTAGGAACATCCACTTTTGGGGATAGAAATACAGGGACAGATGGTGGCGTATGTGTACAGTATGTGCATGAATGATTTACGTACATAAGAATTTTCTCATTAAATCGGAAATTATATGGATAAATTATGTTTATAGATGCATACTATATATTTATATATGTATATATACATATATATATTTGTATATATATATATATACACACATATATATGTATATATATATATATATATATATATATGTTATATATATATATATATATATATATATATATATATATATATATATATATATATATTTAGAAGTGATTTAGTATAGAGTAAATATTTTATTCATGTATTTTATTTGTGTATTTAAGAGATGTATAGCCAGCTCGTGAGGTAAGTTTCTCTCGTGTAGGTTTAAGTAATGTATGTAAATTACATGAGACTTTCGTCATTCATTTGACTGTAATTTTCATTCAATTCAATATACGTAAATTCACGTTATTTTTGAGAATTAACTTTTTATTTCATGTATTTTGTTACAAAGTCTCATGTAATCTCGTTTAGTATGCTGTATGACCAATACGAGGTTTGAACACAAGGTAATAACATGATGTATTACATCATGTTTATGTTTGCACGTGGTTAGAATGTGCATGAAATTTTTCGAAATTAGATTTACTCTTTTTTTATTGTTTCGAGGAGGAAGGTGGGCGGAGTTAGCTGAGAGAGGGTTGCCTTGCAAGCAAGGTTAGTTTCCCTGTTCAATTTTCTACGTTGGCAACCTTACGCCTCTAGGCCTTGCCCCCTATTCCACTAGAATGATCTATTTAGAATTATCTAGAAGTTTTAAGTCAATATGTAAATGGTCCTAGGAATGCATAAGCAGCAGAAGAGATCCAGCCTGTCCCTTTGAAAGAGCCAAAGTTCGTCTGCCCTTTCTTATCTCAAGTACATGAAGTGTGTGCCCTTTCAAACATCGTTAACGATTTCTATCCATCAATATCATGTGCAGTGTGTTCAAACGTTGATGAATCCATTGAAGGATATTTCAAGTGTATTGTGTTAATATAAGTACCTGTTTAACTTTAAATATTTGTAATTGACCCTGTGAGTTTAGGTTATAACACTGAAGTGTATTTATTTTGCTTAACTGTTCGGAAACCTTGTGTGAGCCAAAAGACGTAATTGTATCAATTCCATTTATGTAAATTTCATTAAGTGTTTAATCATTAGTGTGTAAAAGTGGTAACTATTTTCATCTATTATCAAAATTAACTAATTTTATAAGCTAATTTCTAGTGAAACAAGTGATTGTACAATTTTCATAAAGTAATATTTTCTTGTTTTAGTCTAAGGTTTTGTTCAGTTTTGATATTTTGAGTAATTTAATTTTGGTGTTAATTTTTTTTTTTCTTTTATTATTGTTGTAAATTTTCATAGAATATATTAATTTTCGATCACCAACATTTCTTAACAGTGCTTGCTTGTATCCTTGACTAGACAAAGTAAGAGGTTGATTTTTGAATAGTTCTTATGAAATAATCACCCAGTTTTGTTTTGAGTGTTAAGTAAGAGACCTTTGGATATTCAGTGTTCATGTATATTGCCGTCTGGGAGTTATGTAATTTTCTCAGAGCTCGGGTATTAATTTACAAGTATAATAGATTTATGCAAAAATAAACAGGTGAATTTGGAGCTCGGGAGTTTATATAATTTGCCAGCAATAATACACACATGCAGACACACACACACACATATATATATATATATATATATATATATATATATATATATATATATATATATATATATATATATATATATGTACATACATACATATACATATATATATGCATATATGCTTTTAATTTTCATTAAAGGTAGTTGCCCTAGTTGGATCAATGTATTTCGTGCAGGAATCCTCGTATTTGCTTAGTTTCTTAATATTTTACAATGAGCCTTTGGTTAAATCTGTGATTTTTTTAGAATGTTTTATTTTATCACCACATTATTGCTTGCACAATGATATGCCTTTATTTACGTTACTACCAGCGCTAGAGAGTTATGAGGTCTTTCTACTGGCCACACTGTACTACATTGGATCCTTCTCTCATTTTCCCTTTGCCTACACACACACACACACTGAATAGTCTGGCCTATTCTTTACATATTCTCCTCTGCCCTCATACACCTGACAACACTGAGATTACCAAACAATTCTTTTTCATCCAAGGGGTTACTGCACTGTAATTTTTCATTGGTCACTTTCCTCTGGGTAGAGGTAGAAGAGACCCTTTAGCTCTGGTAAGCAGCTCTTCTAGGAGAAGGACACTCCAAAATCAAACCATTGTTTAGTAGTTTGGGTAGTGCCATAGCCTCTGTACCATTGTCTTCCACTGTACCATGGTCTTCCACTGTTAGAGTTCTCTTGCATGAGGGTACACTTGGGCACATCTATTCCCTAGTTTGCAGTTTGTTTTATGCAAAGTGCATGGAGCATGTGATGCCCTATTTACAATTTCCAATGTTGTACAGATATCTATTGATTGAGGTCATGGGATTTATAGGATTGGTCTTGAATCTAGTACTACTTTTGACCCTGTTAATCATGAGACCCCTGTTTTCAAACTTAAACAGATGGGAGTAGTATTTTTTATTTTTTTTTTATTTATTTATTTTTTTTTTTCAAGTAAAAGGTTGCAAAGAGTAATTGGTGGGCACCACAGGAATGTAAAATCTGGTATTCCTCAGGTCAGTGTTTTCTGCCCATTACTTTTCTTATATGCATGATATGTGGTTTGGTTTTAAAAATGAACTAGTTGCATATGCAGAGGATGCTACTCTCTTCTCATTAATTCTATCTCCTGAATTTCGATCTGTGGTTTCTGAATTCCTTAATAGAGATCTAGCTAGAATTTTTGCATAGTGCAAATTATGGGGAAGGAACTTGAACCCTAACAAAACTCAAAATAAGATTGTAAGTATATTAACAACAGTGGTGCCTCAACAAGCAGATCTTTCTCCTGGGAATACTTCTTTTGCGGGAACATTTGCTAAAGTTGCTGTGCCAACCAAATAAAACGAGATTTGTATCTGAGGGAGGCCGTTGCTTGGCATAGTCGAAAATGTATATAAAAATATAGATAACAACAGTGCATACATAGAATTGGTCAAGCAAACGTACAATACCTTTTTACAAGTGTCAGGTGCTGTCATAATAAACTTCTTATCTACAGCATACTAACAGTGATCAGGAAGTGCTCTTGAATTTTATGTTCACAGAAGGGAATTTCTACTCAATTTTCATAGAAAATAAAATCCTCTAACATATTATTATATTTTTTATGAATATATCTTAGCAATCCATGTTTGCCAATGGTTATTCTCGTATAAGCGTATGAGCAACTTGGTGGAGTAATGAAAACTTTGGGTGTGGAAGAAATGCCCCCTAAATGTCAAGGAAGTCATTCACAGCAATTTGACAGATTGGTCTCAAGGCGATAGACAGACTGTCTCTTCGGCTTTTATTCCTGATACCTGGTAGTTGATCTTAGTGGAATTAGTATGGACCCGAATGGTCACTTGCCTTAGTTAGATGATCACTAGCAACACAAGGAACTAGCTAACTTTTGATAAATCTAGCCAATCAATCCTCTATGGATTTAATCAGCCAATGGAAAGAGAATATGAAAGAAAGGGCCCCAGTCCGGCGTACTGGGAAGCTAAGAATCTCCCGGTTTATATATATTAAAGAAAAATTGAAAATTGTTAATTGGTATGTCAGAACTATGAATCAGATTGGGAAGTTACAGCAAGTGGAGAGTGAATTCATGAAATGAAATATAGTTTGGATATCTTGGCCCTAAGTGAAACACATTGTAAGGGAATTGGTAAGGAAACTTTAAGGCAAGGCTATATATATATATATATATATATATATATATATATATATATATATATATATATATATATATATATTTATATATATATATATATATATATATATATATATACATAGATATACATGTATGTATATATATATATATACATACATATACATGTATGTATATATATATATATATATATATATATATATATATATATACATACATATATATATATATATATATATATATAGAGAGAGAGAGAGAGAGAGAGAGAGAGAGAGAGAGAGAGAGAGAGAGAGAGAGAGAGATACATGTACTGTATATGTATATATGTATATATATATATGTATGTATATATATATATATATATATATATATATATATATATATATATATATATATATGTAAATATATATATATATATATATATATATATATATATATATATATATATAAATTTCTACCTCATACTTGGAATCAAACGCTGGCCCCTTCTAATGAAAGGCCAGGTCGAAACCAACTGCTGGGTAGCAGTTAGGTTCCGACTTCTTTTATGGCCTCTCGTGGAATGGTTGGTTTCGACCTGGCCTTTCACTAGAAGGGGCCAGCGTTCAATTCCAAGTATGAGGTAGAAATTTATTTCTATTTGAACACGATGTTGTGTTGATATTTATCCATATATATATATATATATATATATATATATATATATATATATATATATATATATATATAAATATATATATATATGTATATGTATATATATATACATATATATATGTATATATATATATATATATATATATATATATATACATATATTTATATATATATATATATATATATATATATATATATATATTCATATATATATATATATATATATATATATATATATATATATATATTAAGGAAGGACAGATGGAGTTGGAAAAGAATGGGCAGGAATGATGATGATACCAATAGCAGAAAAGGCATTAACTAAGTGGAGAGCTGTAAATAGTAGATTGTTACTTGTAAAGCACAGATCAAAGCAGCGCAATATGAGTATCAGAGTTTGCTATGCACCAACAAATGATTTCCCTGAGGAAAAAGAAAGGAAAGATGAATACTATGAAAACCTGCAGAGTGTAGTAGATGAGATCCCAGAGAGAGATATGAAAATTTTGATTGGCGACTTCAATGCTAAGTTGGAAGGAATAATCAAGGTATAGAGAATGTAATGGGTGTCGAGGGTTTTTGGGAAGTTGCGAAGGAAAATGGAGCATATTTCATAAGTTTCTGTTCGATAAACAATCTAGTCATTGGAGGTACTATTTTCCAGCAGAAGGACATCCACAAATATATATGAACTTCACCATGTGGCAATTACAAAATATTAAATAGATCATATTGCCATTAATAAAGATAGAAGGAACAATTTAAGAAATTAAGAAGCTATAGAGGTGCAGATAATGGTAGTGATCACCAGCTCATCATTGCCACACTGAAATTAAAACTGAAAGCACCCAATAAAAAGGTAGATAGAAACATAGGTTTGATACAACTAAGCTTCTAGAAGAAGAACACAGAGAAACATTTGCAATTGAATGTAGGAATCGATTTGCTGCCTTAGAGACTTTAAGAGACGAAGAGCAGACAATTAATGAAGAATGGTGTGGTATTAAAAACATACTGTATATCAGTCAGTTGGTAGTGAAGTTTTGGGACATGCAGTTAAAATGAGAAAGCCATGGATATCAAATGGGATATTGTAAAAAGGAGACAAAGACAGAAATTGATTGTTGAATGTTTTTGAGAAAGTAATGAAAACTACAAGGTAGAGCATGCCAACTATTTAAGTATTGATAGTGAGGTCAAAAGAAAAGCCAGGAATGACTGGAGAGAATATTTAGACAGTAAAGCAGATGAGGCTGACAAGGCTATAAATTCAGGGAGTGGCTATGGTGTAAGAATCTCTAATAGAATCATCAATGAAATTTTTACGGGGGCAAAGAAGAACAATATACCCATCAAAAAGAGAGATGGGTCTGTTATAACAACAGAAGATGAAGAAAGACAAGATTGGATGGAACACTTTAGTGAGGTTTTGAATAGGAGATATGGAGGGAATAATTTTATTGATATACCTGGAGCTGATGAATGCCTTGATGTGCCCATGAATCAATTCAGTGTGTTTCAAGCCAAAGCTATTATTTAAAAACTCAAGAAATGTAAAACCCCTGGTTATGATGAAATAACTGCTGAGATGACACTGGCTGAAAATGAATTGACCCCCAAAATACTTACAAGATTATTTTGTAGAATGTGGCATGAAGAGGCAAAATCTGATGAATGGGAATTAGGATTGTTGATGAAAATAGTAAAAAAAAGACCTGACTGATTGCGATACTTACTGAGTTATCACACTTTCATCAGTTGTTATGAAAATATATAGTATGCTTATTCTAAAGAGACTGTAGAGAAGGATTGGTGATAAGACGGGAGATGAGCAAGCAGGATTTCGAAGTAGTAGAAGTTGTACAACCAAATTTTCATTTTGAGACATGTTGTACAGCTACGTAGAATTTAGAAATTTACTTTCGATGGCATTTGTGGACTATGAAAAAGCCTTTGATAGTGTGCGCCAGCCAATTCTAAGCAGAATCCTGCGTTATTATGGAATTCCTCTTAAATGTGTAAATTTGATTAAATCTGTTCATGAGCATAGCAAGTGTAAAGTTAATGTTAATGGAGTTCTATAAAAGGAATTTCTAGTAAACAGTGGAGTACTCTAAGGGAATGTGTTATCACCTATGTTGTTTATCCTCCTCATAGGTTTTTTAATAGGTAGAACAGTCGGAGATGTAGGCGAAAGATTGGACTGGATTGGTAATACTGGTTGGCCGACATTTGAGCGCAAGACTAATGAGCGCCGTCAAATAAGCGCCGACAATTTAGCGCAAGACAGTTGAGCGCAATAACATATGAGCGCCGACATTTGAGCGCCATAAATTCAACCCTTTCTCTCCATATTTGTTGCATTGTTATTACAGTCGTGTAGTAACCATCGTGAAAATCATTCCATTTAGGAAAAGTAAACATTTCCTCAAACTCTTTCTCTCTTTCTCTCTCAGTATTCGTGTTTGGCTATTACAATCGTTTGATATATTATCGTTAACATTTCAAAGCTTGTTAAACAATTTTGAACAATTTTTTTTTAAAATTTGAACAACTTTGAACAATCTTACTTTGTTATGAATTACCATAAAATATAAATAAAAACAATTAGGGATAATAAACACAATTATTCAATATGGGACACTCATTTATTTATTACAAGTAATTAACATGAAATATAGTAAAAAAATTTGAGATAAATACAATTATCTAAGTAAAATAACCATTTCTTTAAAGTAAGGAAATGAAATTGTTATGACATTGAATTTTTTTTTTTTAAAAGTGAAAAAATTTATCTAAATAAAAAAAAAACTATTTCTGTAAGCTAATATTATAAGATATTGACCGGAGATATTCTATTGGTTCTGTTGAAGAATATTCACTAACAATTCTAGATATTGCTTTATTGACTCTTACATATTTAGTGTTTTTTCCAATGTTTTGCCCCGAATCTATCCGGATCACTTTATTACCTCCGCCAAGCGGCGGAGGTTATGTTTTCGGTTCGGTTTGTTTGTTTGTTTGTTTGTTTGTTTCTCTGTTTGTCTGTCTGTCTGTGGACAACGTAGAGGCCACATTTCTACACGGAATCACTTCAAACTTGGCCAAGTAGTTCCCCAATGTGTATGGAAGAACTGATTAAATTTTGGTCAAGGTCACCCCAAGGTCAAGGTCACAGGGGTCACTGGTGTCACTATGACATAAGTGGCCATATCAAGAGACAGAAATAAAGCACTGACTTTTGCATAAGCCAACAGGGAAGTCCTAGTCCAGGCGCAACCCATGGGTGATGTTCAAATTTATAAAGGTCAAAGGTCAAGGTCACTATTGTCTTTTTTGTATTCCTATGTTCGATCATCTGTTCATATATATTTATGTACACATGTCATTTGACTCATTTCTAATTTTGCTCTAATAAACGTGCAAAGCATACATTCGTATTTGTTTTCTATACATCACCCAACGACATATTATTACTATTGCTCATTATTAATTCATATGTTCGACTCTCGCGTCAATGCCATCATCACGTCAAAAAAAAATAAAATCGAACACACCCACAAGAGCTTCCCAATGCTACCAACACACAAACAGTCAAAAGTCCTTCAACCTCAGTGTCAGGTAACTGCCAAGGCCATTGAATGGTTAAGCTAAATTAAAGGTCAAACGTTACTTGAAAGTCGAAGTCACATCAATTCATGATTCTAGGACATATGGCGCTCTAGGTCACCTTGGCGGAGGTATGTCCTCTACGAGGACCATGTCCGCGTTCAGGACTTGCTCACTTGTTTGCTGTATGATTTTGTTCTAGTTTTAAAATATTAACACATTTGTAAATTGTAGGATGCATATGACCTACGGACATCTGTATTGCCCGAGGCCACCCTTCTAATGAATTATTGGTACGTGGAAGTTCACTAAGAACACGTTCATATACACTCCAAACACTTGGAGGGAACATTGCATTTCTTCTTCTCCCTCTCCTGCAAGGTCTACCTATCCAAGTATCTTCAAAATATAGTACTAGATCATCTAACTCATCAGGAACTACATCTTGTAATAATTCAAAAACATTTACTATTTCATTGGGAGGAACGAATGCTAAGGCCACCAGCATTTTTGTGTATTTTCGTACTTCTTCACTGCCACAGTATAAGTCGTTCAAAGCTAAATCTTGAATTTTTCGCCAAACGGCTTGCGATAAATGGAAAAAACACCCTAACACCTCAGCGTTCTTAAAAAAACGGAAAGAAAAGCATTATGAAACGCTTTCTCATAGTCGCAGGAAATGGAAACTGGAGCAATCTCGTTATCTATGCATTGTATTTGAAGCAGAGCACGACGATATAGTTCTTCGGACTTTCTCTGAAAGAGCATATAAACCATTGGAAGAACGTTTCCTTTATACTGAATATGAATCACATATAGCTGATAAAATAGCTGAGGAGCTATCTTGAATGTCCCATCTCCCATCCAATGCTTATTTTCCTTAATCATCCTCAAGTTTTCAGACGTTGCAAATATAAAATAGCGATCAGGGTCTTCAATCCCAGAGTCATATGCAAGGAAATTTTCTCCAGCGTATGTATAAACAAGTTCTTGAGGTATGTCTATTTCACTTACGTCACTTGGAGCCGAGATAGGCAGTCCTTCGCATTTCCTTTTTCTTTTTACTGTTCGCTGAAGGGAATGATATTTTGGAAGAAGAGCAACTGCTTCAGGTTGCAAATTAAGCTGGGTCTCTTGAATGATTCGTCTTGGTGGATCATTTGATGTTGCGGCCCTTTCACGAAGCCTCATTATAGATAAGCTAGCAGCTGACTTTGCAGGATCCAGCACATGGTTGTGATCACTGGCAGATGTGCATTCATCTCCACAAACGTATATTCTTCCTTTGCACGTTCCTATTACACAGCGCCAAGATTCTTTCCCACTCTTCAGCACTCTGTCAAGTCTGTAAACATAGCCTTGGTGTAATAAATTTACTTTTCCTTTGGTAGATGTTAGCTTCTCCATACCGTGGGTTTCAAGAAATAAATATATTCAAGTAATATCCCTTTAAGAAAGTTTTGTTTACATTCCTAAAAGTTTTGTTTATATTTCCTAAAAGGGATAATTCCAAGTTTTAATGTTAATAACCAAACGACTGTAATTAAATTTAACATTGGAGAGAGAGAGAGAGAGAGAGAGAGAGAGAGAGAGAGAGAGAGAGAGAGAGAGAGAGACATTTTGGCGCTCAACTGTCAGCACTCAAATGTTACTGCGCTTAAGTGTCTTGCGCTCATACGTCGGCGCTCATTTGCCGGCGCTTATTTGTCTTGCGCTCAAACGTCGTCGCACGGGTAATACTGTAGGATATTAGCAGACCTAGAGTATGCTGATGATGCTGTCCTTATTAGCAAAAAACCATAGGATTTGCAATGCTTGCTTTCCAGAATGCATGAAATATCACAGGAGGTTGGGCTCCAGAAAAATAGAAGAAAGACAGAGATGATGAGAACGGAGTATGCAAGGGGAAAAAATAAAATTGGAAGGAGAAAGGATTAATGAGGTAGAATCATTGAAGTATCTAGGAACTATGATCTCCAATACAGGATCTTTAGAATTAAAGTTTAGTGAAAGATTGAAAAAAACCAAATCAGATAATGGTTAGGTTAAGTGAAATTTGGAAATCAAATCACCTGACATTACAGATAAGAATCCGGCTGTATATCAGTTTAGTGAGATCGATGTCACTCTATGGACATGAGTCGTGGTATGACAATGAAACAATATCTAACTGATTTAGTAGATTTGAGAACAAAGTCCTCCGAAGGATATTGGGAGTTGAATGGCAGGATAGGATTAGAAATGAAACTATAAGAGAGATTACTCAAGTGCCATATGTGAATGATATTATGAAGAGGGGGTAGATGGAGATGGTTTGGGCATGCTCTTCGCACTCCCCAAGAGAGATTAGTTCACCAAACGTTTAGCTGGGCTCCACAAGGCACTAGAAGAGTTGGAAGACCCAGGCCTACATGGCTGAGGACTATGAATCATGAAGTAGATGATGAATGGAGAAATATTGAATCAAAAATTTTATTCAAGATAGAGATGACTGACGAAATCTAACCGAGGCCTTTGGCATCAATAGACGTAGGAGGAGATGATGATTTTAAAAAATCTATTTCACATTTTTCACATATTTTTCACGATTTATTACAGATATATTCTGCTTACAGCATGAACATATTTAGTGATTCCTCGGCATAAAGCAATAGACAAGAAGTTTTGAGGTGCAAAAAATAGTTTCTCTGTCTTTGTGTAATAGGTAGTAGGTTGGTCAGGGCACCAACCATCCATTGAGATACTACTGCTAGAGAATTATTGGTTCCTTTGTCTGGCCAGACAGTTCTACTACATTCGATGCTTCGCTCTGGGTATGGTTCATTTTGACTTTGCCTACACATACACCTAATAGTTTGGCCTATTTTTTTCCACACTCTCATCTGTCCTCGTACACCTGACAACACTGAGATTACCAAATAATTCTTCTTTGGCAAAGGGGGTAATTTTTACAGTGTGATTGTTCAGTGGATACTTTCGTCTTGGTAACGGTAGAAGAGATTCTTTATCTATGGTAAGTGCCCTTTTAGAAGAAAGACTCTCCAATTTCAAACCATTTTTCTCTGGTTTTTGGCAGTGGCATAACCTCTGAACCGTGTCCTTCCACTGTTTTGGATTAGAGTTCTCTTGCATCAGGGGACACTTGGGCACGCTGTTCAATCTTATTTCTCTTCCTATTGTTGTTTTAAGATTTAATAGTTTACACATGACAAATCTAATTTAGTGTTGTTACTATTCTTGGAATATTTTTTTTTGATTGTTTATTACTTCTCTTATAGTTTATCTATTTCCTTGTTTCTTTTCTTTTCTGGGTTATTTTTCCCTCTTGCTTTTCCAACTAGGATTATACCTCAGCTTTTAATAATAATAATAATAATAATAATAATAATAATAATAATAATAATAATCGCTAAAAAAACAAAGGCATTATGCTGAAATGTGTAAAAGGTTTTTGATGGATTTCCAGAAACCTCATTGGTACCTTCTAGAAATAAAATCCCAAATTTCCACGCCAATTCAATATTCCAAGGAAGTCGGCTTTGTAATAGGTGTGTTTTGTTGTAATTTATATTTTTCTCGGGTAAAAATTTAAAAAGAAAAAGAAAAGAAAACCTCTTAATACATTATCGAGGAAAAGGCACAATAAGAGGGAAAAAATTAACTTACGGTTAGTGAAATTTCCTAAGTTCTGTGTTATTGTTTACTTTGTCATGCGTAGCTCCCGTCGCTGTTTTTTTCATATTCTATTCAAGTCCACTTATCTGTGCAGTTTGCCATTTTCCACGAATGGACAGGGGCTCCATCCACTGTTCTCGGTGCTCGAATGGAACCACCGTAGCTTCTCTTAATGTGGTACACCTGGCTATTAGATTTTGGCGCTCTTTATTCAATTGTTTAAGCAGGTACGCCTTGTAATAATGTCGTTCTCCCGTTTTTTATGAATTTACTTTTATTTGGCCAATCACAATACAGATATATTTTAATCACTCCTTTTGATTGAACCCTCATTAAATTCGGTAAATAATGCAGTTCAGCAGTTGATTTTCAAATTGAAAAATCTAACTTAGTTCGTTAGTTGAGGCATTGGTAGCGAACGGAGAAGATGTGAACATACTCCAGACGAAGCTATTACACCACTTTTAACTATTAACGTACCAAGTTAGATCTTTCATGAAAAATAAAGTATTCCAAGCAGTGCATAATTGCATTAATTACATACATGCGATTGTTCAACATTACTGCCAGTGTAACGGTAAAGCTAGAAAGAGGAAACTAAGAATCACGTCCAGTGCATTTTGTGTGTGAGCGATTACAACTACTTTTGAGGACAAGTGCTCTTTTTCATCTAAACCGCCGCCCTTGCATTTACACCTGCATCTGATAACTCCAACTCTAACCATTCAAGTAGGTCATTGCAGGCCAAGTCTCAGCCTAAGCCTAAGGATACGCCTGTCATATCAGGTAGTGCTCAGGTTATGGGGTCACCAAATTCTTGTCCGGCAAAATACTCACCCACTCGGCTAACACAAGTAGTGTAACATGTACCACTTGCCAGAACAGAGGGGCAATTACATAATGTTTAATTGCAAGCGAAGCCAGCCACGACTGAGCAAAGACTAGTAAGTAAATAATTAGTGTTAGTTCATGAACCAACATACTCGCAGATACAATTGTTTAGAGAAGGTTGTATTTGATAGGAAACGGGACAGAAGAAAACTCACCCAAGAGAGAATGGTGTTTGAGGGGTAATAGTAGCCAGTAGCAGTTATTTCATGAGTGTTGTTTTACCCTCTTATTTTTACATGAAAAAAATAATACAACTTTTTTTCTGTTATCTTTCTTGTTGTTTTGTAAGTTTCTGCTGTTTTTTCTCGTCCAACATTCATTAGTTTTCATTTTATCCCACCCAAAAATCCGATTCCAGCCTGGGATTCTCCCATTACTGTTGGGTGGTCGTAGTCAGAAGACGATACTTTTGCGGAAGGTAATAACATCAGAATACAATAAAACAAGAAAACTAACGGTACTCTAGCAAAGGTTTACCAATATATATACATATATATATATATATATATATATATATATATATATATATATATGTATGTATATATATACATATGTATATATAAATATATATATATATATATATATATATATATATATATATATATATATATATTGGTAAACCTTCGCTAGAATTACCCGACTAAATGTTCTGGTACAAATAGTTGTATACGTGTCTGCATAAATGTGTTTGTGTATTTTATGTCATTATTCTACTCTAACGAAGTTTTTTTCTATTTTCATTGATAATATACAGTATATCTCCTTGTCAGTTGATATATATATATATATATATATATATATATATATATATATATATATATATATATATATCATACCGCATTCTGACAATATAGTAACATGTCAAAACTATCTTTCATTTCTGAAATGTCTTGTCTTCTTTATTTAAACTGTAATTGCAATATTCGTGTATTCATGGCAAAATGTAAAAATAGTGCAAGAAATTTTATTATAAAATTTATGTGCTCATGAATATATATATATATATATATATATATATATATATATATATATATATATGATAAATTTTGCACATTTTTACGTGTTTTTCATATTCAAATAAGCCATATATATTTTTGATATATTAATGTCTGGATTCTCTTAACGACCTCGGGATCAGAGCCCCAGGCGAAATCACACAAAGACAAGAGCTTGGCTCCGGCCGGGAATCGAACCCTGGTCGGCAAGCTTATATAGACAGTGACTAACCCATTCGGCCACGAATGGGTTAGTCACTGTCTATATAAGCTTGCCGACCAGGGTTCGATTCCCGGCCGGAGCCAAGCTCTTGTCTTTGTGTGATTTCGCCTGGGGCTCTGATCCCGAGGTCGTTAAGATAATCCAGACATTAATATATCAAAAATATATATGGCTTATTTGAATATATATATATATATATACATGTATATATATATATATATATATATATATATATATATATATATATATATATATATATATATATATTTCAGTCTTTCAGCTATAAATGGTAATTTTTTCCTAGAAACACCTGCTGATTTTATCTATGCTATATATTAGAAATTTATTCAGCTTTCAAATGATATTTCCATTGCGTTAGTTATTAGGCTATATAGTTATTTATGAAAAACGTCAGCATAGATATGCGCACTCAAGACCCCATCCAGACTTGTGGTTCGTTTTACGTTTAGGAATTCATAAATAATTTCTCGTATATGTACAGTATGTGTAAAGAATTGCAATGTTTGTATTTCATATGCCGCTTGATAGGTTCTTTTTTCATTTGGTATTCAGCAAATTATAAAGATATGAACTGGTATATATAAAGAAAAAAAATTGTAAATTTAATTTATATAAAAAACACAATCTCCGTTTTTTTATTACAATTGCTCAATATTTTGTGACCAACTATCGATTTTAGTAATATTTTTTTTTCTTTTTTTTTTGGGGGGGGGTGGAGTTAAGAAGAACATGTATA
>NC_090737.1:141095074-141105074 GCF_036898095.1 Palaemon carinicauda
AGGTTTCACACACATGCTAAGTTAGTTATTCAAAAGGATAGTAATCTAAAATATTGATTGGATTGGTTTATACTTTTTTTAAATATTGATCTGTATAAGTTATTTTGAATTATAGTATGGGAGATATTTTATTTAATAATCAGTCTTTTGAGATGTTTACTTAAGATAAATTATTGCAATAATTTTCATTGCAAATATATAATTGATATGAGTTTTTCCCCGTTAGATATGTTGCAGTTGAATTTTTATTTTATGAATGATGGATTTTTATTAAATGTCTTCTATGGAGGAGAGGTTTTTATTCAATGGAACCACATTCTTGACAAGCCCCCCCCCCCCCAAAAAAAAAAAAGAAAAAAAAAAGATAATTATAACCAGGATACATTTTTTTCTGAAACAAGGATTATCGATGTTATTTTTTCCTAGAGGAATCATAATTGGGATAAAAGATTTTTTTATGTATTTTAGTCAATAGGAGTTCTTCAAGATGATTCATTAACCATGATGGGTTACTTCGTTATTATTCATAATTGGTTGTATTCTTTACCGAAGGAATAAATGGTGATTTGACTTATTTTGCTGGGAGATATTAACCAAGGTATTGTTCTGGAGGAAAAAGTGTCGAGATGAACTCTCTCCTCGACGAAAACATTGGCTCCCAAACTTTTTCAGCTTGTAACCCATTTCAACATGCCACACTAAGCATGTTAAACCTTTTTCAAAGTGTTGTCATCAATGATATTCTTAGATAAATTAAAACACTAGAGATATTTTCTTTTGTATATTGTATTTGAAGATTATGAATCTCCAATCACTATTGCCAAAGATTTCAAGAACACCAGTCACATGATCAGTGGAATTGCTGGAGGTGCATGCTTGAACTTAGTTGAGGAATTCTTGGCTTTGTGGTTGAAATTGCCAGCCTGGCATATTTCGCAACATAATAGCGAGTCCTCTGTATTGTTTTCATCTATTATAGCTTGGGACAGGTTATCTAATTGTCCTCGACTCGTCTGCGGATTGTGTTCTTTGATCGAGATAGGACAATCGTTTCTTCTCTTAATCCTCCATATATACCTTCCCTTCCATCTTGTGTGCACAAGGAATAATCAGATTATCTACAGTGGTGTGGTTTTTCTATTGTTCTGCAACTTTATATGCAGCAAAGTTGGATGCTTCGACCGCAGCTTGAAGCTTTTGGGCTTGAATTCCAGATGAACAGAATTGGATATTCTTCAGTCCAATAGAGCGGCGACACTTGAAAGTGGACTGGTCCTAATTTTGAAGATTTGGATGGCACTTCTGGATGTGAGCTTAGATTGTTTATGGCTTGAGGCTCTTATTTTTCAACACTTTGTGACATACCTTTGTAACCGGTCCTTTTCTCCTCAAGGTATTGCACAAAGCCAGGGCGAAGAAAGACGTCAGAATGGGTGCGCTTTTTGGATATTTCATGGTTAAATCTCCAGAAAAACAGAATAAGTGTGAATATTAGCTATTCTGCACAAGGCAGTATAGATATTTAGCCTAATTTTACCTAGGGTTATGCTCACAGAGAAACTAAAGGGGTGAAATACAGACAACTCCAGATAATGAGTGCCGCATACTGAGCACGTCGTCATCAGGGTTACTGAGTGACTTTTGTCCTGAAGCATATCTGTCAAAATAAATTTGGGATGCCACACAATTAGATACATATTTCTTCTTTTCCAATGCTGTATATTAGTTTTACACCCGCTAAAAAGTTAGTTATTGGGGTCTTTGACTGGCCAGATAGTATTACTACATTTGGATATCTCTAGTTACGGCTCATTTTTCATTTGCCTACGCATACACAGAATAGTCTGGATTAAGCTTTATATACTCTCCTCTTTCTTCATACACTTAACAACACCGATATAATGGAAAAAATATTCTTCATTCAAGAGGTTATCTACTGCACTGTAATTATTCAGAGGCTACTTTCGACTTTGTAAGGGTAAGAGATACTCTTTAGCCATGGTAAGCAGCTTTTCTAAGAGAAGGACACACCAAAATCAAAGCATTGTTCTCTAGTCTTGCATAGTGCCATATGCTCTGTACCATGGTTTTCCATTGTATTGGGATAGAGTTCTCTTGCTTAAGCGTGTACTCAAGCACATTATTCTCTCTGTTTCCTTGTTTCTTTTCCTCACTGGGATATTTTCCCTGTTGAAGCCCTTGGGCTTAAAGCATTCTGTTTTTCCAGCTAGAGTTGTAGCTTAGATGATAATGATAATAATAATAATAATAATAATAATAATAATAATAGTAGTAGTAGTAGTAGTAGTAGTAGTAGTAGTAGTAGTAGTAGTAATAATAATAAATAATAATAATAATAATAATAATAATAATAATAACGATAGGTATACTTTATAACGTTACTTACTAAGACTTATTTAACATTACTCCTGATGCCAGGTACCACAATGTTTTCTTGATTTTCAGAATTCTTAACATCCTTTTCTGTCACCCCTCCATTACGAAAAAAAAAAATGAGAAAACCCACAAGGTGCAAGTTATCTCAAATTTTGGAACCGCTCCAGTCTAAGACATAAGTCAACGTAATTTATCTAAAAGAGAATTGTAGTCAATGTGAATTTTCCTGAAGAGGACTTGATATTTTATTTTTCTGAAGCCCGTGTTAAAGATATTCATTTTCTAGAGAATCTTGGTTGAGGAGAACATCATCAAAGGAATCATAACAGAGACGTAACTTTCTCCAAGGGACAAATCTTATTCCATTCCGTAATATTTGGAATAGTCAAGATATTCTACCATTATCCCTCAGTCCTTATCCTCCTCCCGGACATGGTAGAGATGCACTACAGGGAGAAAGGAACTGAGACAAACTGAAATCCTTCTTCATTGCTCTTCTATGGCAAGCTTTCTGTTAATAGAGAGGACTCAAAGGACCATGGTTAGCTGCCTTCGAAAGTCTAGACGCTGACTTGCTACTTTATTCCTTTGAGATCCTATGCCATTGGCAAGCTGTGTCCTATTTCCGTGTCATTCCTAATCTTAATCGACTACAATGTTGCTTTGATATTCCCTTCTTCAACGAGATTTCCTTTACAAGAGATAAAAAGCGTTATGCTTCAAAATGGTCTCCTTTTACATAAGTGTTTTCGAATAAAGTAAGTGATATTAAAGTTTGATACTTATACTTTATCCTTTCTTTCAATAGTTATCACGTTTTTAGGGAAAAATTACATTTTCGATCAAATCAACTAAGTAAATGTACGTCTCAAATGCTGTATTTTGTTAGTCTTTACTTACAATCGTTATAGAATTGTGCAGACGTTTATTATACCTATTTTTCTATTGTTAATTTCTGTAGGCTTATTAAAATACTTATAGAATTGTGCATACGTATGTTTCATTGTTTGCATACATGCTTGTTATCATGTGTTCTTGTTGTTGTGATTTTCACCAGTTTATTAAATCTGCCCGATGTACTGGGCGGATCGCAAGGCCTTGAAGAGGCGAGATTCCCAAAACCTTTCAGGAGTTAACTAAAATACGGCGACAAAATTACCATTTTATTATAAAAATAAACTCTGATACAAGACAAACAACATTCTTAAGCATTCACAAGACTTAATGAAAAACAAGGCTGACTCTTGGTAATGTAGCACGTGCTCTTCAAGCACAAAGTCCACACCGGACTCATTAACAAACTGAAAATAGTGCCAATTCGAATTCTATACACAACGAATCACACCAAATATCCCTATTCTCATTTAACTCAGGATTCAGATCCCCAATCACAAGGATCTCTACATTAAACTGCGATATAAAAACTACATGTCTTGCACACAAACTTATACTACAACCAACCTGGTACACGAGGTAGAGAGATGAGAACAAATTAATAAATGACTTATCTTTAGGGGGGACGATGAAGCAAAGAGGTCGAGCGAGGGTTGGCAGCTTCGAAGATACCTTCGTTTTCCCGCCTTAACTAAAGTTTCCTTAGCAAAGTGGAGGGAAATCTTAGTTTATTTATTTGCAAGGGGTTTGACAATGCCTTTTCATTTACTACAGGACCGCAAAATAGTTAAGGTTTTTCTTTAAATACAAGGGAAGGCTTAAGGCTTCGGCTGAGGGCCAGAATTTGTCCATATCCAATGACTTGGAAAGTCATTGACATTAAACACATACATAAGATATTTTTGTCATGTTGCCTAAATTTTACGTTAGATTCATCATTGATATATCATAAACAGAGAATTTCCATAACACTCGCTCCTTCCCCACCAGGTGGTTAAGATTTAGGTTCCAATAGTCACGTATTAAACCTCAGTCTTTCGCCCGCGAGATCCCCCAGCCTTCCCTCATTTGACGAAACGTTCTGATGTCAAATGGCGGGACTTTCGAATGGCCAGTTCAAAAATTCCCGACATCCTCCACACCCGAAATAAGGGGCGTCAAAACGTCAGTAAATTAGGCAAGACTGGACTCGGGGGGGGGGGGGGGAGTAATCACTCCTTAACTCTGTTCGGCTCGTTGCGTAGCGCTCCGCAACGACTCTAACAGCATACACAATGTTCATAAACAACAATGTTACCCCGGGGCAATTAGTTCACAGGTATACAAAAAACAATAACAAATTTGTACCCAAATAGTAAATGCAATCATGTAAACGTAAAGGCAATTTAGGCAATGGGCCTAGAAATCAGTTATCATATACATATACACGAACAGAAAGAAAAAAAATGCATTCACATACAGAATATAATTATGGAAAATTGGCAAAGCAATTAGGCAATGGGCCTTCCGTCTGTCGAACTGTACACACCCTCTTTTCCATCGTCGTCGTTGTCTCCGTCTCCATCATCCTCCACAGAGGGAGTAATTTCCAGGGGAACCAGATGGCTAACAGCTCGCTGTGACTCGACACCCTCAAACAACACTTTGGCCGAACGTACAACGCCGTCGTCGTCCGGATACGTTTCTACAACACATCCAAGGGGCCACGTAGCTCTTCTTTGATGTTCTTGTCTTACCAACACGACGTCTCCAGGGTGCAGCTTGGAGGGTTCCCCGGACTGACAGTCGTGTCGGGCTCTCAGGGCACTCAAATATTCCTTTCTCCACCTCTCTCTGAATCTCTTCAAAGAGTCTGTTAGTTTCAAATAATGATCACGTATCCTCCGGGAGGTGAAGGTCGTGTTGAGGTGCTCGTCCGGTAAGAGCGGTGCCATGAGGAGGACTGGGTGTCCTCTTAACAAATGGGAAGGGGTGAGGACTTCATCCTCGCATCCGTCGCCGCTGTACATAAGTGGGCGATTATTCACTACGGCTTCTGCTTCTTTCACCAGTGTCAATACGTGGGCGTTCGGTAGATACTTTTGGCCGAGGGCTATTTGGAGGGTTCGCTTCGTCACCCCTATCAGCCGCTCGAAGAATCCACCCTTCCAAGGTGGTCTGGGAGTCTGAAACCTCCATTGTATTCCCGTTCTCCTCAGGAACTGCTGAACTTCATCTTCTTCGTAGAGTCCCTGCAGGAGGTGGCTGGCGGTTTTGAACGTCTGGTGATTATCAGAGGTGATGTATTGGGGGGCGCCATGCGTTGCGCAGAATCGCCTTAAAGCCAAGACGAATTCTTCCGCTTCCAAGGAGGGACAGAAGTCGAGATACACGGCGCTACTGGCCATGCACGTTACATTCAGGATGTACCCTGGCTGCGTTTCAGTTTGTATGGCTGCTGTGTGGTCCACTCCAACTGCTGTAAAGGGTTTCTCGAGGGTTGTTCTTTCCTTCGGTAGGGGGGGTGGTGGTGGCTGTTTCGACGAAGACTGGAAGGCGCGCCAACACTCCATACATTCCTTTACCACCCGCTTGGCAATAGAACGCAGACCCGCCGCCCAACATTTCTGTCGAAAGATACCCATTAGAGTATTCACACCACAATGTAAATGCAAACGGTGTAAATATTTTAAATAAACCCTAACTAAACGCCCTTTGGCTGGCAAGAGAATTAACTGATTAATTTCTTCTAACTTGGACACTCGTCCTCTAGTACAAATGAGTCTATCTTTCATTACTAAATTCAACTGTCTTACTAAATTGAGAACTTCACGAGGGGGTCTGACTCCGCCCTCCAAGTAAGCATAAACTGAAGGCAAATAATGTTTCTGCTCTACCAGAACAACAATACTGAACGGATTCCGTTCTATTTTTGCAAACTTTAAAATTATTCTGACTACTCTCAACAAGAATTGGAACCCTACTTCCCTTTTCAGGATGTCCCAAATCTCGCCTGGGGGGGTAGGACACATCTCCTCCCTTAACTCTTGTACCGCCGCTACTACGTGAGTTTGATGTAGCGGATCTTCCTCCTTGCAAGGAACAGGCTTTCCCGTGGTCCTGAGGAATTCTGGACCGTTCCTCCACAGGGAGTTAACTTGCAATTGTCGAGTCGTTGCACCTCTGGATAGGATATCGGCAGGGTTCTGATGACTAGGGACATGGTTCAGACCGAAGCTACAAACCTGCTGAATAAAAACAATCTCCGCCACTCTGTTAGAAACAAACACATTTTTATGAGACCTGGCATCGGGAGATGCTACCCATGCCAACGTTACCTTGCTGTCAGTCCACATTACTATTTCTCGTGGCTCGATCAGTTCCTTGAGAGTTCTTGCTAATCTGCTGCCTAACAACAAGGCCAGCAGCTCTAGCTTGGGGATCGTCAGTTTGCTCATCCCTTTCGGAGTGATCCTCATCTTGCTGGTAATCAGACTTACCCGATTGCAATCGTCCCTGGTATATGCCACTGCTCCGTATGCCTTACTGCTGGCATCGGTGAACACATGTAGTTCTAAACCCTTTTTGCCTATCGATCTTGGAAAGGTGATGTCGCTCACCGCTTTCAAATCATTCAACAATTCACTTGCCTCTTTAGCCTTTTTGCCTCCCAACACGTCATCCCAACCTACATTATCCTCCCATAGTTGTTGGAGGAAAAGTTTTCCCTTTACAAATAATGGGCTGATCAAACCTATTGGATCGTAAATCGAGACCAACAGGGAAAGTACCCTACGCTTCGTAGGCACCCATCCCTCTCCCAATTCACTAATCCCCTTACTTGCCTTCACACACAATCTGTCCACGTCCCGGGCCCATCGCAGCCCGAGCACGTTCACACTCACAGGCTCACTCCACTGTCTCTCGCTATCGAAGGCCAAGTGATTGCTTGCCCACCCTTCCAAGGGCATACCCGCCCCTTTTAAGATGTTATTAACAGACTCCTGCTCTTGCCTCATATGTTCTAAATCCTCAAATGTGGCCAGATAGTTATCGACATAAAAGTATTTTACCAAATCTGGCCTGCCTTCCTCTTTAAAATGACAATTTAATATCTGTTGTAGCAAAAATGGACTTGCTGTGATGCCGAACACCACGACTCTAAAGGCAAAGGTAAGCGCTCGACCAGCTGCCTCGCGCCACAGAAATTGTGTGTATTTGGCATCACGAGGATCTAACAAAAGATGATGGAATGCTTTACTTATGTCGGCTAACATGGCATATCGGTTCAACCTAAACCTTATGATTAAACTATATGCTACCTCTACCAAATTGAGCCCAGGTAAGAGACATTCATTCAATGACTTACAACCCTTTGACTTTGCCGAGGCATTGAACACGATTCTAAAGGGGGTGGTACGGCTGTCTTTCCTGACCCCAAAGTGTGGCATGTAATAACCTTCCACTATGGGATCTTTCACCTCAGATATAAAACCTGCTTCGATATATTTGTCTATCACTCCCTGATATTGTTCAAAATATTTCCTATCCTTTCTGAATTTGGTCTGCAACGACTCTAACTGCGCCACAGCGTTACGATAATTTGTTTCTGGCCTAGCATCCGACCCGAATGGTAGGCTAACCTGATATCCCTCAGGTTTTTTCACAACGCTTTGCGATACCTTTCGCATGGCCTTGGCCTCGCGAACAGTGTATTGCTCAGATGGGGCGATGCCAACACGGTCCAAACGCCACCACTCGTCTACATCACAGAGATATGGCTCGTTCGTGATTCTGCACACTCTCAACGTTCTCGCCTGCTCAATCCTCTACCCTTGCAGTAGCCACTGCGGCACCTTCCCATATGGCGACATGCCATCATGCGTCAGGAAAAGATTGATCCCACCCACTCTCTCCACGCCTATTACAAAATAACTAAAGTAGTCAGCCCCTACTAATATGTGGACATTCTTCAACACATCCGACTTGTTGGCTGGATCGGCTAACGTGACTCCCTTGGTCAACAGATGCTGTCTGACTTTACCATAACCAGCGTTATGTATCGGGACGTCTACGCTCTCATGTGCTACTAGTTTCATACGCACGATTCTTTTGCCCATTTCAACCCTGCAACTTACTACATCGTATTGTCCGCTTATTTCCTCGGAACCAAACGGAGCTATATTTAAGGATACTCGTCCTACCACCGGTAGGCCTAATTGACGGGCAATTTTTGCTGAGATGAAGCTCCACTGGCTTCCTGAGTCGAGGAATAGGCGGACTCGCTTATTACCTTGCTTTTGTTGGATACCTGCCATGGCTGTTGGCAAGATAGTGCATGGGAGGTCCACATCAGACCTCTGCGCGATCTTTGCGCTTGTGCATGGTTTAGCCTCTACTTTATTCTTGGGTGGTCGGGGGGAAGTTTCAGGCTGCTGAGGCGTCGCATTCTATACGGGGCGGGACGTCGTTGTTTGACTACTACTATGACTAGGGATCGATTGCAGTAGTCTACCCGCATCGCAAATTGAAGTGTGGTGCTTAGCATTACAGTTTCGACAGGAATTTGAGACGGGACATTTATCGCTACGATGACCTGATTTCGTACAATTAAAACAAAGACCCCTTTTCAGCAAAATGCAACGTCTGGCAGCTACGTCAGTCACTTGGCGACATCCGTGAGGCGGGTGCCGTTCGCTACAAAATGGGCAGGAATTATTGTGGATGGGATGGGTTTTCGGTCTTACACTACTGTCTGGTCTTTTGTCACACCTCAAGACTGTCACCTCTCTGCAACGCATCGTCTTCTAGCATTCTCACAATAAAGTCTATTGCCTCAAAAAACTCGCTAACGTATAGTCACATTTTCTCAAATGCTCGACCACTTTGCGGTAGAGCTTTCCCTCAGATAATTTTTGATTTATGAGGCTCATGACCATGCCCTGGCCTATGTCATTGGTACTCAGTCTTTTGATTTGTTCGATAATGATGGTTAACTCAAAACGGAACCTTTTGAGTTCTACTGGGTTTAGTGACGGCACAAAGATGTTGGCTAATTTGTGGTGCAGAATCACAAGTGTCTGGTGCATGTTGCCATATTGCTTATCTAAAAGGTCTAATGCTACACTATAGTTCGCAGCGGTTACACTTAGAGATTTGATGATTCTAAGTGGCTCTTTGCCCAACGTCCCCAATAAATAAATAAATTTAGACACTTCGTCTAAATCTGCTCTTCGATCCACGTGGATCGTGAAGAGCTCACGGTACGATGCGTACTCTTGCACTTCCCCTTCAAACGTGGGGAGAGGCAGCGGCTTCAACCTGGGGAGGGCAACATTCCCCGTTGAAGTGCTTTTCATTTTGTCTATCCTATTATACAGTAGGGTAGAAGCGCGTGAAGCTTCACCTAACGTGTGCCTGATTCGGGCTTCAATACTAGACTCTAGTTTCACACACTGGCTTTTGTATAGCTCTCTTAGCTGTCGGACCTCTACCTACAACTCCGTTACCAAATTCTGGTAAACGGACTCAGAGTAGGTCTCTAATAGCGCTCTTTGCGTTTCGCTAAATAAGTCGTTTATTAGGCCCATCGACGCCTCGATGTGCACGATCGTGGCCACCGCCATCTTAATTAACTTTACTTTACGTTTGGGGGGGGGTTGGCAAAGCAAGGAAAGAAAAGTAATTTTACGTTAGGAAGGGACTCAAAAAACTGACCCACGTAGAGGAC
>NC_090737.1:141110074-141137574 GCF_036898095.1 Palaemon carinicauda
GGCCAATGGGCGGGGCGAGCCGTTGACCACCTGTTCGAGCACTGCACCAATAGCGACGTCGCTGGCATCAGTGGAGAGAAGGAGAGGGGCATGTGGGACGGAAAAAGTGAGAGCAGCAGCGGTTGATAGGGCATTCTTTGCGTTGCAGAAGGCCGCTTATTGAAGGGGACCACACTTCAGGTCTTTTGGCTTGCCCTTGGTGGAGGCGCAGAGGGGAGCAAGAATGGCATCAATGGCTTACAGAAAACGGTGACGATAGTTGATCATGCCCAAGAATTCCTGCAGTGCTTTGACGGTCGAGGGCGTGGGGAAGTTCTGAACGGCTGCTACCTTCTCGGGGAGGGGATGAACTCCTTCAGGAGTGATGCGGTGCCCTAAGAATGATAATTCGTTGGCGCCAAAGGTACACTTGTCGTACCGGACTGCAAGGCCGTTTTGTTGCAGGTGATCGAGCACGATGCGCAGGTGACGGAGGTGTTCCTCTTTTGAGGAAGAAAACACAAGTATGTCGTCCATGTAACATGAGCAGAAAGGGAAGTCTCCTAAGATGCCATCCATGAGACGTTGAAAAGTGGCCCCAGTATTACGAAGGCCAAAACAAGAGTAATTGAAGGTGTATGTACCAAAGGGAGTGGTGATGGCGGTCTTGGGGATGTCTTCTGGGTTCATACGCACCTGATAATACCCCTTCAGGAGGTCGAGCGTGGAGAAAACCTTCGCTTTGTGCAGGCAGGAGGTCACGTCGGGGATGTTTGGGAGGGGGTAGTGATCCGGTTCTATTTGCATGTTCAGGCGCCTGTAATCCCCATACGGACGGAGGGAGCCGTTTTTCTTCAGGACGATGTTTAAGGGTGACGACCATGGGCTGAAGGCCTTTTGGCAAAGGCCCATTTCTTCCATTTCAGCGAACGTCTGTTTGACGGCTGCCAATTGATCCGGTGCCAGACGACTGAATTTGGTGAAGATTGGGGATCCCGTAGTCTTGATATGTTGATAAATACCGTGTTTTGCAGGCGAGCGATACTGGTCCTTTCCCTGAGGGCGAGCGAAGCCCTTTGGTCCCCCTATATGGGCGAATGGCGACGGCAAATACTGCTGCAGAAGGTATGTTTTGAGGGCGTCATATACTATTGGGGTGTCTTCTTGTTCGAAAAGCCAGTCGTAGATTTCCGGGAAGGTATCCTCGGGTATCGCCGCGAGAGCATAATCTGCTTTGGTGGTTTAGCAAGTCACGCCCTTGATGCGGAACTGGACTTCTTCGCGCTGAAACCAGGCAAACACCTCTCCACTGGCAAACGACGAAAGTTTGAGGAGCGAGTCGACTTCCGGGGTCACCAATGTGACGGGCCAAGAGTAGGATGTGACTCAAAGGCGAGATGAAGGCAACTGAGTAACTTTATTACAGAACATCGAGTATATATACACACTAAGACCGGGTATGAAGGTCCCAAAATACAACATGCTATTTCTTGTTCAACCAGCAAACGGTTCTGTTAACAGTTAACAATAAAGTAGGAAGACATGTTATTACAAGTTGCTGTCAGTGGGAGGGGAGAGCGAATATACAAAGGTTAATATATACAAAAAAAGAGAAATGTCGTTACTATGTACGATCGTGTGACACATGGGTAGTACAAAAGCTTTAGAAATTCAATAGTTATAAATTAGAATAGACCCAGGCACACAGACACACACACACATATATATATATATATATATATATATATATATATATATATATATATATATATATATATATATATATATATATATATATATATATATATAATATATATATATATATATATATATATATATATATATATATATATATATATATATATATATATATATATATATACTCTATATGTAATTTCTGGTGATTTGATTTCAAAATTTTGTCTGATTTGCTTTTTTCAATCTTTCATTAAACTCAAATTCTAAAGATCCTGTATTAGAGATCATAATTCCTAAATATTTATATGATTGCACATCATTAATCCTTACTCCTTCCAATGATATTTCATCTTCCATTGCATATTCTGTTCTCATCATCATGTCTTTCTTTTATTTATCTTGACCAGAACCTCCTGTGACATTTCATGCATTTTGGTAAGCAAGCTTTACAAGTCCTGCGGTGATCTGCTACTAAGGATAGCATCATCAGCATACTCTAAGTCCACTAACTTCCTGTTACCAATCCAGTCCAGTCCTTCTCCACCATCCCCAACTGTTCTATGCATTACAAAATCCATGAGGAGGATAAACAACATGGATGACAACACATTCCCTTGGAGTAATCCACTGTTCACTGGAAATTCATCTGATAGGACTCCACTAAGATTAACTTGGCAAGTGCTATGCTCATGAACAGACTTAATAGAATTTCCATATTTAAGAGGAATTCCATGATAATGCAGGACTCTCCACAATGGTGACCGGAATTCCTGCGCATACATTTTCGCCGCAGGACTTTTTGTCACGGACTTTTTGTCTTGCAGACAACTGGGAATTAGTAGCATTTTCTTTCATTTTTGCTAAGGTGGAGTACACTTTTGGTTTTGTTGGGTTAGCAAGGCATTATGAAACCCTTCTACACTATTATTGGTGTTTGGTAACTTATTTAAAGTCAGTTCATAATCATTCCACATATCCACAGGAAATGTTGGACCGACTCTTCGTCTACGAGGGCCCCTGCCTCTTACCCCACCAATATAATATGTCTCAAAATAAGATACCAGGTCCTGAGGCAAATCATCGTTGTCAACTAGTTCCTCAAATGCTCTAATAACGTCACTAGAAGGAACAAATGCAAGTGCTGTAAAGCATTTGACCAAGGTGTTAAATTCCGAATCACTCTGGTAACGCACTTTATGGCCAAATTCACAGACTTTTCGAAAAATATTTTTAGCTAAATGAAACAAACATGCGGTTACACTCACATTTGGGAAATAATTTTGAAAACTATCAAAATTTGCTTTTTCAAAATCAGTCATCAAAGTTTCAGGTTGCAAAGTTCAACGCAATTCCTTGAGAACCCCAAAAAATATTCCATACGTCTCCGCAGACTTGTTAGGAAGTAAGACAAATATGCGTGGTATACTAACGTTATCTATAAGAATGTGTAATGTATATAGCTGGTAATATATATCAGGGGCACATTTGAATGTTCCATCACAAGCCCAATGTCTGTGATTTTCCAGGTCATCTAATCCAGAATCGGTGCCGAATATTAAGATTCTGCTGACGTCACCTTCGCCACTGTCATATAATAAAAAGTTTTTGCCACTTTCGAGACGTGTAAAGTCTTCAGGAATTGCATAGCCATTTCTTGCATTAGGAATAGGAGGAGCCTGTACATGAACCTGCCTCCATTTCCTAATATTTCGAGACAAAGTTGCATTAGATGGCATAAGATAACATCCCGCTTCATCTAAGCTAGCAGAAGCACTGGCAATTAATGATCTTGCAGACAACTGGGAATTAGTAGCATTTTCTTTCATTTTTGCTAAGGTGGAGTACACTTTTGGTTTTGTTGGGTTAGCAAGGCATTATGAAACCCTTCTACACTATTATTGGTGTTTGGTAACTTATTTAAAGTCCGTTCATAAACATTCCACATATCCACAGGAAATGTTGGACCGACTCTTCGTCTACGAGGGCCCCTGCCTCTTACCCCACCAATATAATATGTCTCAAGATAAGATACCAGGTCCTGAGGCAAAGCATCGTTGTCAACTAGTTCCTCAAATGCTCTAATAACGTCACTAGAAGGAACAAATGCAAGTGCTGTAAAGCATTTGACCAAGGTGTTAAATTCCGAATCACTCTGGTAACGCACTTTATGGCCAAATTCACAGACTTTTCGAAAAATATTTTTTGCTAAATGAAACAAACATGCGGTTACACACACATTTGGGAAATAATTTTGAAAACTATCAAAATTTGCTTTTTCAAAATCAGTCATCAAAGTTTCAGGTTGCAAAGTTGAACGCAATTCCTTGAGAACCCCAAAAAATATTCCATACGTCTCCGCAGACTTGTTAGGAAGCAAGGCAAATATGCGTGGTATACTAACGTTATTTATAAGAATGTGTAATGTATATAGCTGGTAATATATTTCAGGGGCACATTTGAATGTTCCATCACAAGCCCAATGTCTGTGATTTTCCAGGTCATCTAATCCAGAATCGGTGCAGAATATTAAGATTCTGCTGACATCATTTTGGCCACTGTCATATAATAAAAAGTTTTCACCACTTTCGAGACGCGTAGTCTTCAGGAATTGCATAGCCATTTCTTGCATTAGGAATAGGAGGAGCCTGTACATGAACCTGCCTCCATTTCCTAATATTTCGAGACAAAGTTGCATAAGATGGCATAAGATAACATCCTGCTTCATCTAAGCTAGCAGAAGCACTGGCAATTAATGATCTTGCAGACAACTGGGAATTAGTAGCATTTTCTTTCATTTTTGCTAAGGTGGAGTACACTTTTGGTTTTGTTGGGTTAGCAGAATGGCTAATTTCACCAACAGTTTTGCATATTGCTATATCACCTTCACTTTCCAGAAGTGTGTGGACTCTTGCTTTACAGTTTTTAATTTCACATTTCCTATAAGTTTTACTTTCTAATGTTTTGTCGATTCTGTATGCGAAATTATTATCGTCAACTAACTTTTCTCCTCCACGGATAGTTTTCACAGTATGCGGCATTGTGAAGGGCTTGAATAATGGAACATAAATCTTTTCTAAGCCAAAAAAAGTTACTGTTATTTTAAATATTTTCCAACTTTAGAAATACATACATAGATGTATGTGTGTATGTATATATGCAAGTAGGTATGTAACAACTTGTTTTAAACTTTAGAAGCACGAGCTATTCATCAAAGACCAGTGGAGTGTATGTATGGGCTAAAACTGCTTGTTTAAAACTTCATAAATAAGAGCTAATTATCAGAGACCATCCATCTCATTAGATGTATGTATGTAGGCCACTATTCTTATTTTCTTTTATAGGTCAACTCTTTCATATACCTTTAAATTATAAAAGTAATATTCAATTTGCGGCAAGAATTCCTTACGGCAAAAATACCTAGTGGCAAAGTTTCCTACGGCAAAAAGTCCGTGACAAAAAGTCCTACGGCGAAAATGTATGCGGCAAGAATTCCTAGAACCCTCCACAATATTGGCCGGTGCACGTTATCAAAGGCCTTTTTATCAAAAGTGGATTTCTATATTCTGCACATTCCTGTACTACATGTCTTGAAATAAAAATTTCGCCAATACAACTTCTACCTTTTTTAAATCCTGCATGTTCATCTCTATGCTTTAATCAGACTATATATCAATTTAGTGAGATTGTTGATACTGTATGGACATGAGTCGTGGTATGACAATGAAACAATAGCCAGCAGATTTTGTAGATTTGAGAACAAAGTCATCAGAAGAATATTGGGAGTTGAATGGCAGGTCATGTTCAGAAATGAAGCTATAAGAGAGATTACCCGAGTGCCATATGTGGATGAGATCATGGTGATGGGTAGATGGAGATAGTTTGGGCATGCTCTTTGCTGTCCCCAAGAGAGATTAGTTCGCCAAACTTTCAACTGGGCTCCACAAAGCACTAGAAGAGTTGGAAGGGCCAGACCTACTTTAAGGAGGGCTATGAAGCGTGAAATAGATGATGAATGGAGAAGTATTGATTTAAAAGCCCAAGATAGACCTGGCTGGTAAAATGTATCCGAGGTCCTTTTGCGTCAATAGGCGTGGGAGGAGATGATATATATATATATATATATATATATATATATATATATATATATATATATATATATATATATATGTATATATATATATATATATATATATATATATATATATATATATATATATATATATATATATATATATATATGTATGTATATATATATATATATATATATATATATATATATATATATATATATATATATATATATATATATATATACATATATATATATATATATATATATATATATATATATATATATATATATATATATATAAACATTACTTATTCCAGCAATAAGTCCAAACTCCATCATTTTTCTTTATTAGCATATAATTCTCTTAAAATCATAATAGTAGATAGAATATATATTTCATTCGACATGAAGGCTTATAACTAGGCAATTGTCATTTCATATCTTCAGCTTGAATAAAAAAAGTGAACAGTTATGTGGCCACCTTGATTTTCTTTTCATATGGTTCAACTCCTTCAGTTATCATCAATTACCAGTATTCATTTTCCCCTTTTTAAGGATCTTCAATTGGCTTATACAGTAATCACCTGAGTCTACGAAAATCATGATTTTTTCTTTTGGAGCTAATTACAGATAATATTGATTGCATTACCCCCCCCCCCTGTTTTACCGGGATATTCTGTAATTAATTTTCCAAATCCTTGTTCACTCTAAAGTTTTTCGAGTTGAAAGACAAGTTTTATATTCCATCAAAGGAAATAATTCCTTTCTTCTGATGTATCTTATCTTACTGTGACGGGCCGAGAGAGGAGTTGTGAACTCAAAGGCAGATTGGAAACGACTGAGTTATTTATTAAGGAACACTCTTCTTTATATACAAAACCTCAAGGCAACAGTACATGACCTGTTCGAGAGACAGATAATGTTACTGAGCAAAACGGAGACATGCTCATTCAGGTTCTTTTTAGTGCGAGGAAACAGCGCAGATACAAGCATAATATATACAAAATAATTATGTACAATTGTGTGACACACGGTTGGTACATGGCTCCCCCCTAAAAATGACATACTGTACATGTTAAATAGGGCGCCCTGATCTAGAGAGGCGCACTGTAGGCGGGTCATCTGGCAGAATATAAGCAGGTTTTAGACGATCAATGGAGACCCAGTCTTCTTTGCCCCGAATGTTTAGGAGGAATGCTTTCGGACTGCGTCGGATCACAAGGAAAGGGCCTGTGTAAGGGGGCGTTAGTGGTGGCTTGCTGGTGTCATTGCGCAGGAAGACGTGCGTTGCAGAGTGCAAATTCGTTGGTATGTGATGCTTCGCTGGGGGCTTGTAAGTCTGGCGGCACGGAGTAAATTTTCCCACGACGGGACGTATGCGCTGGAGATCGTCGGAGGAGGTCGTAGAAGGAAAAAATTCGGCATTGACGACCAACGGGTCGCCATACACCATTTCGGCAGCCGAGACGTCGAGGGCGTCTTTAGGAGTGGTCCTTAGTCCAAGGAGGACCCAGGGAAGCTGAGTAAACCAGTTGCAATCCTTGCAGCGGGACATCAAAGCTGCTTTGAGGGTGCGATGAAAACGTTCAACCATTCCATTGGCAGCGGGGTTGTAGGCCGTTGTCTGATGTAGGGTGATGCCCAGGAGATTCACTAATGACGTCCATAATTGAGAGGTGAAAGTGGTTCCCCTGTCAGAAGTAATATGCTCAGGGATACCGAATCTTGAAATCCATCCAGAGAGTAAGGCAGATGTACATGAGGCGGACGTTGTAGTTTCCATGGGAATGGCTTCAGGCCAACGAGTGGAGCGGTCGATGACGGTAAACAGGTAACGATGTCCTTGTGATGTGGGTAGGGGGCCTACAACGTCGACGTGAATGTGTGCGAAACGACGCTGAGGTTGAGGAAAGGTGCCCACTCCTGAATCCGTGTGTCGATGTACTTTGGAAGTTTGGCAAGAAGTACACGCACGGACCCAATCCTTAGCATCCTTAGAAATGCCGTGCCAAATGAACTTTGCCTTCAGCAGCTGTGCAGTAGAACGGCACGAGGGATGTGAAAGGCCGTGGATGAAATCAAACACCTGTCGGCGCATGGGAGCAGGAATCCAAGGTCGCGGTCTACCAGTACTGACGTCACAGAGGAGGGTGGTGTTGGAGTCTTCGAGGGGAAAATCCTCCCAACGGAGGGACGTGCAGGATGTCCTACAAGCTTGATACTCTGGATCCTGTCGTTGGGCTTCAGCCAGGGCGTAGTAATCCAATCCCAGTTGAACGGCAGCCAACGTGTTTCTTGACAGGGCATCGGCAACGAGATTCATTTTCCCAGGGACGTATTGGAGGGTGCAATTGTATTCAGCCACGGCGGAGAGATGTCGGCGTTGACGGGCGGACCAGGCGTCAGACTGTCGAGTGAAGGCGTGCACCAGAGGCATGTGGTCTGTACGAATGACGAAGGGCGTACCTTCTAAGAAATGGCGAAAGTGACGGACAGCCAAGTGCACCGCCAGCAATTCTCGATCGAAGGTAGAATAACCCGATTCTGCCTTGGACAGTTTTCTGCTGAAGAAGGCCAATGGGCGGGGTGAGCCTTTGACCACCTGCTCGAGTACTGCACCAATAGCGACGTTGCTGGCATCAGTGGAGAGAAGGAGAGGGGCGTGTGGGATAGGAAAAGTGAGAGCCGCAGCAGTTGATAGGGCCTTCTTTGCATTGCAGAAGGCTGCTTCTTGAAGGGGACCCCACTTCAGGTCCTTTGGCTTGCCCTTGAGGGAGGCGTAGAGGGGAGCAAGAGTGGCGGCAATGGCTGGCAGAAAACGGTGATAATAGTTGATCATGCCCAAGAATTCCTGCAGAGCTTTGACGGTCGAGGGCGTGGGGAATTTCTGAACGGCTGCTACCTTCTCAGGGAGGGGATGGACTCCTTCAGGAGTGATACGGTGCCCTAAGAATGACACTTCGTTGGCGCCAAAGGTACACTTGTCGTACCGGACTACAAGGCCGTTTTGTTGCAGGCGGTCGAGCACGATGCGCAGGTGACGGAGATGTTCCTTTTTTGAGGAGGAGAACAAAAGTATGTCGTCCACATAACATACACAGAAAGGGAGGTCCCCTAAGATGCCATCCATGAGACGTTGAAACGTTGCCCCAGCATTACGAAGGCCAAAACAGGAGTAATTGAAGGTGTATGTACCAAACGGAGTGATGATGGCGGTCTTGGGGATGTCTTCTGGGCTCATAGGCACCTGATAATACCCCTTCAGGAGGTCGAGCGTAGAGAAAACCTTCGCTTTATGCAGGTAGGAGGTTACATCGGCAATGTTTGGGAGGGGGTAGTGATCCGGTTCTGTTTGCATGTTCAGGCGCCTGTAATCCCCGCACGGACGGAGGGAGCCGTCTTTCTTCAGAACGATGTGTAAGGGTGACGACCATGGGCTGGAGGCCTTTTGGCAAAGGCCCATTTTCTCCATTTCGGCGAACGTCTGTTTGGCGGCTGCCAATCGTTCCGGTGCCAGACGTCTGAATTTTGCGAAGACTGGGGGTCCCGTCGTCTTGATATGGTGATAAATACCGTGCTTGGCAGGAACCGTGGGCGTTTGGCGAAGTTCTGGACGGAAAACTTCCGGGTACGACGTGAGGAGGTGGGTGTAGGCATCCGTGGGTGCGCTGATGTGGAGAGCGAGGTTAGAGGGGGCGGGTTGAAGAGGTGTCGACAAGTACGAGTCTGCGTTGACCAATCGTCGGTGGGCGACATCGACCAGAAGGTGGAAATGAGAGAGGAAATCCGCACCGAGGATTGGCATTGTGACGTCAGCAACGAGAAACTTCCAATTGAATTTACCGTTTCCGAACGATAATGTGAGGTTCTCGTAACCGTAGGTGGGTATCGCAGATCCGTTGGCAGCTACCAAGCGGACGTCGGCAGATGTAGACAGACTACGTTGTGCCTTGAAGAGTTTCCTTGGCAAAAGAGAACGACAAGCACCCGTGTCTACCAAAAATCGCACGCCCGTTCCTGCATCCTGTAAAAAGAAAAGATTAGAAACATGGGAGGCCACCGCCACAAGCGATGGTCTACTTACACGTTTTTTTGGCCACTGACAATCTTTGGCACATTTCTTCGCGGTTGCCCCGAATCTGAAGTTGTAGTAGCAAAACTGCGGCGGATGGGAGGTAGTAAGTGGCTGTAGAAGTCGTTCGTTGGGGCGCGAGCGATTGGTGGGTGGTGGGCGGCTTTGTCGCCGCTTTGGCACGTCACAGGGTAGGCGTGTATGTCCTACGGCATTCATGTCAGCTTCGGTTGACGTTGAATAGGCATCCTCGTCGTCAGGGGTGGAGGCGTTGATGGAGGTCTTGAAGTGGCTGTCCATAAGGGCGTCGGCTTTGGTCATCAAGTCCTTTATGGGTAAACTATCGACATCGGGTATGGCAGCGCGCACAGGTTCAGGTAAACGGCGTATCCAAAGGGCACGGAGTAGGTTCACCTCACGAGGAGAGCCGTCTGCGGCAGGTTGAAGGCGAGCGATACTGGTCATTTCCCTGAGGGCAAGCGAAGCCCTTTGGTCCCCCAACGGTTGTTGCGAGAGCTGAAAAAGCTTTGCTATACGGGCGGCTGGCGACGGCGAGTTCTGCTGCAGAAGGTATGATTTGAGGTCGTCATACGCTATTGGGGTGTCTCCTTGTTCACAAAGCCAGTCGGATATTTCTGGGAAGGTGTCCTCGGGTATCGCCGTGAGAACATAATCCGCTTTGGTGGTTGAGCGAGTCACGCCCCTGAAACGAAAGTGGACTTCAGCGCGTTGAAACCAAGCGAACGCTTCTCCGCTAGCGAACGGTAAAAGTTTCAATGGAGCGGCCGCAGTGCCAACTGCTGGGGTAGAGTCCGCCTCCGTCATATTACCAATGATGGAGGTGCGAGGGAGGTGGGGGTGGAAGGCAGTGTAAGCGAGTCGACTTCCGGGGTCACCAATGTGACGGGCCGAGAGAGGAGTTGTGAACTCAAAGGCAGATTGGAAACGACTGAGTTTTTTTATTAAGGAACACTCTTCTTTATATATAAAACCTCAAGGCAACAGGACATGACCTGTTTGAGAGACAGATAATGTTACTGAGCAAAACAGAGACATGATCATTCAGGTTCTTTTTAGTGCGAGGGAACAGCGCAGATACAAGCATAATATATACAAAATAATTATGTACAATTGTGTGACACACGGTTGGTACATTACTATCAAAATCTATACAGAGAGTTCTGTTAATAATCAAACTATGACAGTATTTATGCGCATAATTTCTTGTTCATACATTTTATAATTTCTTGAATCATTCATGTATTATGTTTACAACCCTTTTGAGCTTTTTATTGTAATCAACATCACCGTCCTACTGAAGAAGTTTGATTTATCTAGGGGACGAATTTTCTCAAAAATTAGGTCGCTACGAAAATGATCTTTTAGGAATTATATCTTCTTAAAGATTGTTCTCAAAATACTGGGGTTCCTTGAGGCTCGAATATGTCACCTTTATTACAATTTTTTTTTAGGGGTGGGTGGGGTGGAGCTGGGATTTAGATGTTGCCGAATATACGGGGATACTTTTTCGTTGAATCTACCACTTGACCGTATTCTTCTTTGTCCATCAAGTAACTCGCTAACGTGTACATAAATCTCTCTCTCTCTCTCTCTCTCTCTCTCTCTCTCTCTCTCTCTCTCTCTCTCTCTCTCTCTCTCTCTCTCTCAAGCAATTTCCCCATATATGCTACTGCATTTACCTCCCATTATGGGCTCACCCTCATTGTCATGTAAGTCGTCTTTCCTCTCATTGTTGTTTCTTGAAAAAAGGATTTCTTTTATTCTATGAAAATGCCCTGGAAGTTATTTTCCTCTATTATGCAAATACAGGATGAGACTAATTTGCAGTTTGCCTAAATGCATCGCACCGTTGCTTCGAGCTACAGTTAAATCTGGAACACGCAATCTATTGCCTCCTTCTCTATTGTCCCAATAAGACAGACAGACAGAGAGAGAGAGAGAGAGAGAGAGAGAGAGAGAGAGAGAGAGAGAGAGAGAGAGAGAGAGATAAAATTACAATGAAGAGAAAGAGAGAGGATATATATATATATATATATATATATATATATATATATATATATATATATATATATATATATATATATCACTCACTCACTCACTATATATATATATATATATATATATATATATATATATATATATATATATATATATATATATATATATATATATATCACTCACTCACTCACTATATATATATATATATATATATATATATATATATATATATATATATATATATATATATATATATATATATATATACATATATATATCACTCACTCACTCACTAAATCCCGTCCGGAATTCTCCGGGTTGGGTCCTGCATCTGATATCGCCATTCTCCCCAGAGACTCTTATCCAATGCCATCTGTGCCAGCTGCTGAAATGTCTCGCCTCTATTTGCTTTCTTGAAGGTTTTCTCCCATGTATCTCTTGGTCGTCCTCTCGGTCTATTTCCGGCCACTTGACCATGAAGCACTATTTTTGGCCATCTGTCCTGTTCCATCCTCTGTACATGCCCAAACCATCTCCTCTGAATATCTTCCACTCTAATCAGAATTGTGTCCTCAACACCAGCCCTTTCTCTCACTCTCTCGTTCGTAATTCTGTCCTCCCATCTTACACCACAGATTCTTCTCAGACATTTCATTTCAAAGGCTAATAACTTTTTCTCTTCTCTCTTCTTCAGTATCCAGCATTCAGCACCGTATATCACTGTGGGGATTACTATTGCTCTTAATAGCCTAATTTTCAACTTAATGGATATATTTCTATCTTTCCAGATTCTTCTTAGCCTTCCAAATGCTTTCTGGCCACTTGAGATTCGGTCTTGAATTGCTCTTTCCATCTTTCCATCTGCTGTGAAAAACACTCTCAAATATTTAAACTCATTGACTTGTTCCACTTCTCCCTCTGATAGCTGTATTTCTAAGGCCTCTCTCTGGCGTCCAATTTTCATACTTTTGGTTTTCTCTCTATTTATCACTAATTCATACCTACTGCACTGCTCCTCCACCATTCTCAACACTCTCTGAAGTTCTTCCTTAGTTTCTGCTAAAAGCACTATGTCATCTGCATACCTCATGTTAGATATTTTTGTCCCTCCTATATCTATGCCACCCTCATAATCTCTAAGTGCCACTCTCATAACCCATTCCAAGTATAGGTTGAAGAGATGTGGTGATAGTGGGCAACCCTGTATAACCCCACCAGTGGTTATGAACTCTTTTGTCAAACTCTTTCCTTTTCTTACTCTAGCCGATGTCCTTTCATACAATTTCCTGATGGTTTCCAGTATTTTTGGTTCTAATCCCCATTCCTTCAATTTCCTAATCATTCCTTCCCTCCATATGGAGTCAAACGCTTGTCTGAAGTCAATAGATACACAATACAGATCTTTTTCCTTCTCCCAGAATTTTTCTATGATTTGTGAGAAGGTGAATACATGATTGATTGTTCCTCTACCCGCCCTAAATCCTGCTTGACCCTCATCAATTATTTCCTCTTCTTGCCTTGCTATTCTACTTTGTATGATTTTTGCTAAAACTTTATAAGCATGTGGTAATAGACTGATAGGCCTATAATTTTTACATAAGGTGGTGTCCCCTTTCTTGTGTGTTGGAATTATAATGTTTTCAATCCAATCATTTGGAGCTGCTTGTCCATCTACTATATCCCTGCATAAATCACACAACCATCTTTCTACCATTTCACCGCCAGCTTCAAGCAATTCCTTTGGAAGTCCATCTATTCCTGGTGCTTTCCCACTTGACATAGCTCTTAAAGCTTTTCCCACTTCTTCTATCAGGAGATCTGGCGTTTCCTGTATGTTCCATAGCTCTCCTCTTAGTTCTGGATAATCTTCTCCAGTTACCCGTCTTCCAAAGGTCTCTTAAGTGCACTCAAAACCAAACTTGGTGATTATTATTAAGAACTATTCAAACAACTTCTTACTTCGATTCTTTAATCAGGATAAGAGTGAGTACTGAAATAAACACTGGTGATTGAAATAATGCACTCTTTACAAAATAAATATATTCTATAAACATTACACCACTTTGAAAATATTTACATGAAAAAATAAACACTCGTAATTTTAAGACTGAACAAAACTTAAATTAAGATAAAAAAAAATGTTATATGATCACTTGGCTCGAAATATTAAATCTGCATAAAGCCCTAGACTAAGACAAAAGAAATAAATACTTATGAAAATTATACAATCACTTGTAAATCTCCCTGTGCCAGTTACAAATATTTACACAAAACCAATACTCACCACAACACTAAAAATTTAAAACCACCTTTAATGTCTTCCGTAAAATATCCAAACAATAAGACATGAAATATGTCGTAATTAAACTTAATCCCTTTGTAAAGGACTCAATATCGAGGCACTTTGAGAGAGAGAGGACGTACTTTGGCTCATTCACAGGACAGGCTGGGTCTCTTCTGCTGCTATGCATTTCTGGGGCCCTTGTATATGGATTTAGTAACTTCTAGAATATTCTAATTGATTATTCTCGTGGCTTGGGGTCCAGCTCCTAGCGATGGCAAAGTTATCAACTAGATGAAAATTCAGGGAGACGAACCTTGTTTTCAGAACACTCTCTCTCTCAGTTGCTCCCCCACCTATAGTTCTCGGTAATAAAAGAGAGATAAAATCTAACACTAGGGTTTTCGAGAACCTTCCAAAACATGTGGCAAATATAAGAATTGTGTATTTTCTCACAAACATGATGCAATATCTCATAAAGATATAAAAAAAATTTACATAACCCCTTGTTCATATAGATCATATATCACTCTTAAACAGTTTACGTAAGACTTTGTAACAAAATACGTGAAATAAAATGTTAATTCTTAAAAATAATGTAAATTTACATATACTGAATTAAATAAAGAATAGAATAAAATTAATTACGAAAGTCTTACATGATTTAAATACCAAACTTATACCTACATGAGAGGAACTAACCTTAAGAGCTGGCTAAACATCAAATACATAAATGAATTATATGAATATAATATGATAATAAATTATTTACGCTACACTAGACCAGCTTCGTATGATACCTCCCTCCAAACAAGATTATTTATTCCGGGCCTGAATCCATCGATTCAGCCCGAGATAAATAATTTGTAACCACGTTATTTTTTACCTGATATATGCTTTACATTAATACAATACGGTTGCAAACATAATTCTTAGTTATCATTGGATATAAAAGTAAATAAGGTTTTCACAGAAGCACTTGCGTAAGTTCTTAAGCCATATGTGTGAAAATAATCAAAATAAACGTAATACACTGGAGGAGCTGTGAACAGTGGCGGGCTACGGGAAAGACTGGTTGCAATAATACCAGATAAATAAAATATAATATGCGTGCCACATGAGATGATATAAATGGTACATAGTATTCCCTATGCTCCAATAAACAAGAATACTTGCATACATGTATTCCTAACACAACATATATGCTAAATGTATATTAGCAATAAAGGTACATATAACAATGATAATCATATATACATGTAAATAATTATATTTATAATCCATCACCTCCCCCTCCCCTTTGCGTTCAATGAGCTATATGAACGGGTATGGCGTCTAGGTGAACGCCGATACTCAACTTGAGTGCCATTTTGCTGTTGTTGACTATTGGCAGGGACAACATCCCTCTTCTTTGGAGATTGCTGTGTCTCATCAGGCAAATGTGAAGGAGAATGAGGTACAGGGCGTAAGAAACAGCTGTTACGCCATAATATTCTTCCTGAGGGTAACTTCACATGATAGTCTCGTGACCTACCGATGACCATAATAATGCCAGTCTTATCCCATCGCTTAGAGATAGTGTCTTGGATACGGGCATTATCATTGAGCTTGAGTGGTTCCAAAGGGTGTGCATGGCTGTCATACCTTATTTTGGCTGCTTCTGTACGTGATGCTACACGAAGGTCATATTCATTTTCTTTTTCTTGCCACTCCTGCTTGAATGACGATGCATGGGCTGGGATGCATGATCGAAGGGCTTGGCCATATAATATCTGCGCTGGAGAAAGGCCAGAATAGTTAGGAGTATTCCATATTTCCAACAATCCTTTGTCAAAATCCTCGGTGTCGATGTTCACAGAAGGTGCTACTTTTAGGATAAAATGTTTGACCTTCTTCACGGCTGCCTCGGCATGGCCATTACTTTGGGGATAGTAAGGTGTGAATATCACATGTTGAACACCCCATCAGGTTAGAAAATTCTTTAATTCTGAGCTAGTGAACTGAGGTCCACCATCTGTTCTCAGCCTTACTGGAACACCTAAGTCTCAGAAGATGTGGCTGAAGTGTCGTGTTGTTACTTCCGCTGTAGTATTGGTACCAAATTTTACAACTACAGGCCATCCAGATAGTCTGTCTACATAGACCAGGAAAGATTTCCCAGCAACTCTGAAGAAATCAGCCGATACTGATTTGAAGGGGCCAGAGGGGTTCTCGTTGCATAATAGGGGTTTCTGCTGTTGGCTTGGCTGCATTATCTGACATGGCTCGCAGGCATGGACAGTATTGGCTATATCTAAATCAATACCTGGCCAATATACAATCTGTTTAGCCCGACGCTTAGGCACCTCCATTCCACAATGGCTGTCATGAAGGCGTCTTAAAATACTGCATCGCATAGCTAAGGGAATTACTATTCGGCTACCATACAGGACAAGGTCATCATCATTGTATAAATCCTCCCTTATTTTCCAATAGGGTAGTAGGTCATTGTGGAGATTGTAACGGAGACTGGGGAATCCGTTGGTAACGTTCTGGAAGAATCTTGTGTACGAGGGGTCCTCACGTGCTGCGGTGCGAATCTCTTCCAAGATAAGATCTTGTGTATCTGATGTCTTCACATCTAAAATTGCATCTACAGTCTTGGCTACTACACTCCTGAGGGAAAAATGGGTTTCACTATTTAACATATCATCTTCAGATATTGGGTGGCTCACAGGGGAACGTGAAAGGGCATCAGGGATGCAATGTTCCTTGCCTTTACGCCATACTGCAGTGAAGATATAGGGTGAAACTTTCTCTTTCAGACGCTGAATAAGTGTGTTTTCTATTGCATGCAATGTTTATGTATTCAAGATGGGTATCAGGGGACTATGGTCAGTCACCAATGTGAAATGGGGCAATCCAAGTAAGTAATGACGACATTTATTTATAGCCCAAACTGAAGCTAAACATTCTAGCTCAATGGTAGCCCACCTAGTTTCTGCATCAGCCAAAAATCTTCAACCACACTGGACCATGCGGAAACGGCCTTCTCCGTGGTCTTGTAGAAGTGCATTTCCTAAACCATATAAAGAAGCATCCGTTTGTATTATGGTGGGGCACGTCGGGTCAAAATGAGCTAGCACAGGTGGCTGGGAGAGAGCCTTTTTAACACTGGCAAAGGGGGCATCATGATCTGCTGTCCACGTGAAGGATCTCTTAGGGTTCATTAGCGGCCGAAGCGGATTTGCTGCAGCTGCAAGATCGGGTGAAAATTTTCTTAATTGTTTAGTAAGGCCCATGAATGACCTTAAATCTCGTCGGCTGCAATTCCATTTTCAGATAATGTATACCCACAAAAAGATACAGTATGGCTAGCAATAACAAACTTTTCTGCATTTAAAGTAATACCGTGAGTCCTACAGCAAGACAAAACTTTATTGAGCCTGCATAAGAGAGAATAGTAATCCTTATCATATACAAGGATATCATCCACAACCTTGACACAATGTTGGATGCCTTGAAGAGCAATATCACCTCTCCTGCAGTAGGCATCTCCTGAAGCACTGAATCACATAGGCGAACGACGATAGCGATACCGACCATAGGGCGTGATGAATGTTGTAAGGGCTTGGTCTTCCTCTGCTAGTGGGATCTGCCAGTACCCACAAATGCATCCATGGTGGAGAAATACCTTTAATTAGGATCAATACTCCTAATTGCACTAAATGGTGATGGTGAAGGATGTGTAGGCCTTAAAACCTGTGAATTTAACTCGCTTAAATCTGTGGTGACATGAACACCGCCTGTAGGTTTGGCCACAACCACTAAGGGGTGACACCATGGGGATGGCTGATCCCCAACAGGTTCAATGATACCTTGTGCTACCACTGCCTCCAACTCAGTCTTGACGTCCTCTTGAAAGGCTAGTGGTATAAGACGTGGAGTGTAGATAGCAAAGGGTTTCACATCCTCTTTCAGGTGAATACGCATAGGTGGTCCAGCCATTGGCTTAAGCTGTGCTCCTTGATGAAACTGCTCCTTTGTCATTAACACGTCGCTATATTCCTTTAGAAAGTATTGCCTGGCTTCCTCAGGTGACGATGTGGCTGGAAGTGGAGGAACGGACATTTGTTCACATGTATTAACTTGGCTGACTGGGACCTGACTGGTTCCTGCTGAAGTCCTGCTAAGTTTCCTCACTTGCATTTGACGTGGGAAGTCCCAGGGAATGATCCTTAGGTGTCGGAGGGCATCATAACACAGTAATGGTGTTGGGAGAGAACTAAGAACATCAATATACCCCTTGTATGAGATATCACCATAATTCATGACAGCCTCCATTGATCCCAAGACTTTATGTTCCATGGGTGATCCATCGGCATTGGAAAACTGCAACTCAGGGGCCAGAGACAATTCCTTGACATTAATGCCCAATGCTTGTAAGTGTTGCACTCCAAAAACAGTGGTATCTGCACCAGTATCAGGGATAACATTGATCTTCCCTGATTTACTGCCATATGTGACATGTAAATTGATAGATGGTGAGGGACAACTTAGGGGACGTAAAGCAAGTGAACGTATGACTGGGGAAGATATCTTGACGGTGTTCAATTTGGTTTCCTTTAAATCATTCGTCTCCCTTGGTCCCTTTGACTTTTCCTGTGCACAACAAACATCTTAGTGGCCAAATTTATGACAAATTCGACACTCCTTAGCCAATGCGGGACATGTGGCAGTATATGGGAAATGGCCAGTTTTAGCACAGTTCCTGCACTTGTGAGATACTGCCTTATATGTGTCACTATTATGCTGTTGACCACAAATCTTGCATCTGCTACTCGAAGAAGGAGTTTTCTCCTGGTGATGATTTTTCTTAGGTTGCTCTGGCTTAGTAAATGCCTTCTTTAGCTTCTTGTAGTTTGACACGGCACGCACTGAAGTCTGTGGAGCTTTAAGCTCCGTCGTTGTCTTCTTTGCAGCCTCAAAAGCCCTGCATGTCAGCTTCACTTCCTCAAGGGTTACTGTTGTTGGCATGCTAATGAGCTTCTTTGTGAGTTCTTCATTCCTTATGCCAACCAAAATAGCATGTTTCATTTGGGCCTCCACACAGTTAACGCTGTTACATAAATCAACCTCCTCTGAGAGCTGTTATAATCGAACGAAAAAATCTGTTAATGACTCGCCTTCTGCTTGCTTGCATTGAGTAAAAGCTACCCGACGAAGTGTCTCATTCTGCTGACCTTTTATATAAGTTTCGATATGAGCTAACACATCATCCAAAAGCATAATTGAGTCTGGTGGAATACCCTTAGCTGTATCAACTGCTTAGGTTGAAGTAAATTATCTAAATCTACCATAACAGCATAATCCTTGCATCTCTGCTTCCATTCTGTGTATTGCCTATAAGTAACATCATGAGTTAATGGTGGAGGCAAATTTACTGTCACCTTAGGTGTTTGCACAGCTGAATTAGGCACTTGGAGAACACTTGCAGACGATGGTGCTGAGGTAGGGGGCCCTATACCACTTGCTTGGGGTAGGGTGTGCCTGGGACCAGTCATAGCTTCAATTAATGCTTTGAATTCTTCCTGATGTCTGACATTGTCTTTTCTTCTTTCTTCATCCTGTTTTCTTCTTCCTTCATCTTTTTTATCCATGTATTCAAACATTTTACTGATAAAATCCATGGTCGAAGGGGTTGATGAAGGAGAAGTAGATCTTGAATACGCTGGAGATGACGTCATGTCAGTTGGGGTTGGGGATGATGGGGGAGAAACCTCAGAAGTCTTTGGTCTCCTTCCTTTATCGTGTTTTGGCGGCATAAATAGAAATATCACTCAATGCCGTCAGTGGTAACGTCACAATGACGTCACAAACGGTAGCCAATCACCAAGTACAATAGCTCGAGGCAACAGAGCTATGCACGCGTAGGTTCTATCCTACTCACTGCGCCATCTTAGTTATCATTAGATATAAAAGTGAACAAGGTTTTCACAGAAACACTTGCGTAAGTTCTTAAGCCATATAATGTGTGAAAATAATCAAAATAAACGTAATACACTGGAGGAGCTGCGAACAGTGGCAGGCTACGGGAAAGACTGGTTGCAATAATACCAGATAAATAAAATATGATATGCATGCCACATGAGATGATAAAAATGCTACATAGTATTCCTTATGCTCCAATAAGCAAGAATACTTGCATACATGTATTCCTAACACAACATATATGCTAACTGTGTATTAGCAATATAACAATGATAATCATATATACATGTAAATAATTATAATGATAATCAATCAATAATGACCACCTAGTTAACCTTTGATTATTATTTTTCATCTTATTAACAAAAGTTGAAGGATTATGATCCGAATACATTGTAATCTCTTCATTTTGAGGTCAATTCACATAGACCTCTAACTTGTTTATTGGTGGGACTAACGCTAGCAGTTCCTTTTCAACTATCGAGTAGGCTCACTGATGTTTCGTCATCTTCGACGACATGAAACAAACAGGCTGAAGAATTCCTTCCTCGTCTTCTTGCAATAAGACAGCTCCAATCCCATTATCCGACATATCCACTTGGATAAGGAATTTCCTGTTGAAATCAGGTGCTCGTAGCGTCAGTTTCAAAGTTAATATGGCCTATATCCTGTTGAAGGATTCTTGGTACTCGCTAGTCCATACAATTTTTTTCTTGGGTCTAGTCAAATCTGTCAAGGGAGGGACTACAGCCGAAAAGTTCAGGCGAAAAAGTCGGTAGACTCCTGCCATCCCTAAAAAGTGTTGTAACTGCTTCCTCGTTGCGGGAGGTGATGCTTTCATTATTCCTTCGACGTTAGTGGCTACCGGGGTGGTTAGTCCTCTTCCTACTTCAAATCCCAAGTACCGAACAGTTACCTTTCCAAATTCGCTCTTCTCCAGGTTAATCATCATGTATGTTCCTCGCAGCTTTTGAAATACCCTCTAAAGGATTCAGAGATGTTCTTCCCCGGTCGATGAATATACTACAATATCGTCAAGATATACGCCTACTCCCTCTATAGATCCAAGAAGGTTATCCACCACATGTTGAAAAGTAGCGGGGGCGTTCATGAGGCCAAATGTCAAGACGGTGTATTGATATAACCCAAACGTGGTTATAAAAGCTGATAACAATTTTGCGTTGTGGTCCAAAGGAATTTGATAATAGCCCTTCAACAAGTCGATCTTGGAGATGAACCTCGCTTGACCAATATTGTCGAGTAGTTGGTCGATTAACAGCAATGGATAATTATCGGCCACACTGATCAAATTTAACTTTTGGTAGTCCGTACACATCCTGAAAGATCTGTCCGGTTTTTTGACGAGCAAACATGGAGAACTGTAACGGCTAGAACTATGTTTGGCTAATCCGTTTTGTAATAAGTAGTCCACTTCTTTTCTTATGACTTCTCGGTGATATGGCGACAGTCGATAAGCGTGTTGTGCAAATGGTCTTTCCGTTGTTTTGAGGTGTATCTCATGCTTCGTCAGGCTGGTTCGTTTCGGGACATCCGAGACGATTTCAGGGAAATTTTTAATTAATCGGCCCAGTTCCTCTTGCTACTCCTGGTGCAAATTAGTTCATTTCTCTTCCAAGTTCCAAATGATAGACGAATTATTCACTTTGCTTACCGCCCCTACCTCATATCCATCCTCGTCTTCCATGGATGATGTGGTTTGCGCATACACACCAGTGAAGCTTCGGTCTCGTTTTCGCTCAAGTAGGGTTTCAGTAGGTTAACGTGTACTTTCCTTTGACTTTTCCTTCTTCCTGGTGTTTCGATAATGTAGGTCATGTCACTGATCTTTTCCAAAATCTTGAATGGTCCTTGAAACTTGTTGGTGAGTGGGAATCTTATCGGCAAGAAAACCAATACCTGTTGTCCTACTGAAAAGTTTCTGTCCTTGCTTTTCATATGGAACTTTTTCTTCATTTTTCTTGACTCGTTTGGAGGTTTTCTAGGGAAAATTCCCTCATCTCGTCAATCTTTTTCCTCAAATTCTTGATATATTCTCCATCCGTTTCCTCTCAGTCCTTCCATTTTTCTGCTAACATTTTAATCGGTCCTCATACTTCTCATCCAAATACCATTTCATTCGGGCTACATTCCATACTTTCTTGATAAGCATTGTGTACCTCAAATAACATCAACGGTAGTCCGATATCCCATTCATTCCCCGTTTCGTTGCAGAACTTCGTTAACATACTTTTCAAAATCTGATGAAATCTTCCTAATGCACCTTGAGTTGATTGTTGTTGTTTCAAATCCAACAGTTTCATTACGTCCTAAAATAATTTTGACGTGAATTCGTTCATCAGTCACTTTGAACGAATTTTGGAATACCAAACTTAGAAAAAAAGTCCAGTAGCTTCTTGGCGATTATTTTGGCACTGATGTTCCTAACGGGTATGGCTTCTGGGTATCTCGTCACTGGACACATCAAGGTTAACATATATTTGTGACCCTTTTTCGTTCTTGGTAAAGGTCCCACAATGTCGATCATTACCTTGCTGAAGGGTTTTCCTCGCACTTCTATTGGGTGTAAAGGAGCGTTCTTAATGTACTAACTTGGCTTTCCAGCCATTTGACATACGTGAATGCACTTCAAAACTGGCTCACGTCCTTATGCATGCCAGGCCAGAAAAAGTGTTAATCGTCTTCCTAATCCCTATATGTCATGTCTTGTGCGCTACGGCGATCGCCTGTCTTTTCAAAGGAGCGAGAATCAATATTTGACAGTATATCCCTTGTTCTGCATTCCCAGATTATAGGCGGGTCTATGCTTCCTCAAAAGCAACCTATTCTTAAGATAATAACAGGTCGGAGACTCCCGTGCCTCCATTTATCCACCACACGGTACAATAACTCTGTTAACGTTACATCCTTCCATTGCAATCCTGTCAGCCTTCTCCTACTCACTTGTCCTACTTCTAACACTGAGTTTTCTATTTCTTCCAGGTCCATTTATTTTTCGTTTTCTTGACCACTCGTCTATCGTTCCTCTTCGCTCGGGCTTATTCGGGAGTTCTCTTCTTGCGTACCATCAAGGGAATCCTCTTCTTCAGAAAACAAATCCTCCAAGTTCATCATTCCTTCGATTTCTTTTTATTCTTCAGCAGCCACTTTCGTTGTCATACTCATAGTCGTCACACAACTAGGAAACATACATGGGTTGTCCTTCTCAAGTTCAGTCGCAGGACAAACTGCGCCCCACCAACCTCAACCTTCAGCCAATGAATCTTTTACTGCAAAGTCAAAATACCTGTCACCAACTCGCATGACAGTTTCAAACGGCAAATAATGGTAACCTCTTCATCTCCACCAATGGGTGTACTCCTTATATCACCACACTATGGCTGCAACCTGTGTCACACAATATCTTGACCAGGGTTCGCTCACTCCCGTCTATTGCTGCTAACATACTTTCATAAATGTATGGTTTGAAGGTATTCACACTGCTTGAGTTTGTCCTGTTCGTCGTGTAAACACTGGCTGATTTATTTTCCTCTTCATTCTTTCCCGATTGTTTCTTCATCATTGCATTCTATGACGTTGAATTATCCTTAACCACTTGGGCGACTGCTTTCGGCTGGTTCGATGAACATTCCTTACTGATTTGGCCTCTCTTGCCACACTTAAAACAGGCAATATTAACCATCTGCATGTCTTCCACGATACTTGTTTGAGGATGATTCGACAAATTGTTGCTGTGGTACTATCATATTCTGCTTAGGAACAGTACCAGTGCTACTTCCGCTGCAGCTATTGAACTTGTTGACAAAGTTATTACTGAACTGGTTTCCAAGATTCAGCGAATACTTGACACTTAGTTGAAACGACAGTTGAAACTTATGATAATATTATAATTTTCACTCAGCGAAGCAGGTTTATCAAGTTTCTTCACCTCTCTATCTCTCAAGTATGTTTGAATATGTTCAAGAATTCCTCGTAGATACTATACTAGTAATATCAGTCCTTCTAATTCAGCCATCTCCCTCACGTTAGCAGCCTCTGTCCATCTCTTGAAACATCGTCGTACCTTGTAAGCGTAATCTAAGACTGTCATTTTCTCGTCTTTTGTCAAACTTTGGTACCTTTCATTATAATATTCAGGGGTTATCTGATATAATTGCAGCACGCTCCTCCTAACTTCTTGATACTCCTTCCTCTGGTCCTGAGATAAGGACAAGTAAGCACTGCGTCCTTCCCCAAAGAGTACACTTTGCAATAACACAGACCATTTATCTTCGGGCTATTGCATCGTTGATGCAACCATTTCAAAATGACCGAAGTATTCATCAGTAGCCTCTTCTGTGAACCTTGGAATTAACTTCTGGGCATTCGTCATATTGAACATGGGATTGTGCATAGTAGGGGTCGCCTTTCTCTGCATTGCCGACCATGCACGAGCATTTAACAGCTCCAACTCCCATGCGTGTCATGTAATTTCCCTTGCCTCTTCCTTTCTCGTTCTCTCTCTTTTTCTTCCATTCTCCTCACATGTCTTGCAACTTCCCTCTCTTCTTTTTCTTGTCTTGCTTCCATTTCCTTTGCACAGCATGCTTCTTCTCTATCTTCTTCTTCTCGTTTTGCTTCCATGTCGCTCACATGTTGTGCTTCTTCTGCCTGTCTTGCTTCTATTTCCTTTGCATGTCGTGCTTCTTCTATCTCTTTTCCTTCCTGTCTTGCCATCATCTTCAAGTTAATCAAATTCTCTTCAGCTGCAATTCATCGAATCTCAGCCTCTACATCCCCTTCTGCTTTCATGCCTTCAGTTTGTGGGTCAACTGGTCGTTGCTTTGCTACAAATTCTTCTTCAGCCTCCTTCAACAGTTTACAAGCTGCTACAATATTTTGTTCTGACAATTTCCCCGAGTTTATCAACGCTTCTATGGCTAGACACTTGATTTTGGCTTTAATCATTCCACTCGTAGCATGACCATCACATGCCATTGAAATAAAAAGCCACTGAGCTTCTGACGACTCCTAAACATTGGGGTTATTCAAAAACTTATGGATATTAAACTGTGCCATCTTGTATTTTTACAAAAAGAAAAAAAAAAGAAAAATTACCTCTGAAAAAATATATCCTAACAATACACAGAATCCTATCAACACTATACTGTTCCAACCTTTAATCAAAACACGGCTCTGTTATCACTAATATTTAAAACAGACTCTCTCGATCCCAAGGGTCTGGGCACCAAAAATGTATTATACTATAGTCCCTTGGTCTGGAAACCAAAATATAATATTACATATATTACAGCTGGCAAGCTACACATCCTCTTGAGTTCCAAACTCACCTGTTTGTTTTTACATTAATCTGTTACACTTGAAAATATTAATATCTGAGCTCTGAGACAGTTATATAACTCCCAGACAGCAATATATGAAACACTGCATATCCAAAGGTCTCTTAAGTACGCTCAAAACCAAACTGCATAATTATTATCAAGAACTATTCAAACAACTTCTTACTTCGATTCCTTAACCGGGATAAGAGTGAGTACTGAAATGAACACTGGTGATTGAAATAATACACTTTACAAAAATAAATATATTCTATAAAAATCACAACACTTTGAAAGAATTTACATATAAAAAAAATAAACACTCGAAATATTAAGTCTGAACAAAACTTAGATTAAGATAAAAGAAATTTGATATAATCATATTGAAATAAATACTTATGAAAATTATACAATCACTTGTATATATCCCTGGGCCAGTTACAAAGATTTACACAATACCAACACTCACCATAACACAATGACTTTATAATCGACCTTAACGTCTTCCGTAAATTTTTAACACATTACACTCGAAATATGTAATAAATAAACTTAATCACTTTAGAGAGGACTCACTACCGAGGCACTTTGAGAGAGAGAGGACGTACTTTGGCTCATTAACAGGACAGGCTGGGTCTCTTCTGCTGCTATGCATCCCTGATGGTGCTTATATATGAATTAATAACTTCTAGAATGTTCTAATAGATTATTCTTGTGGCTCCTACCGACAGCAAAGTTATCAATTAGATAAAAATTCAGGGGGACGAACCTTGGTTTCAGGCAACTCTCTCTCAGCTGTTCCGCCCACCTACCGTCCTCGAAAACAGAAAAAAGACAAAATCTAACACTGGGGTTTTTGAGAACATTCCAAAACACGTGACAAATATTTAAGAATTGCGTATTTTTTCACAAACATGACGCAATACCTCATATAAATACAAAATAGGATTTACTTAAGCCCATTGTTCATATCTCGTATGGATCATGTAGCACTCTTAAACAGATTACGTAAGACTTCGTAAGAAAATACGTGAAATAAAAAGTTAATTCTTAAAGAAAAACTTAAATTAACATATACTGACTTGAAAGAAGAATACAATGAAATTAACGACAGAAGTCTTGAGTAATTTACATACCAAAATTATATCTACATGAGAGGAATTCACTTTAAGAGCTGGCTTATCTTCAAATACACAAGTGGAATATATAAATGAAACACGTTAATAAACTATTCACTCTACTTTAGACCTGCTTCGTAATAATATATATATATATATATATATATATATATATATATATATATATATATATATATATATATATATATATATATATATATATATGTATATATATGTATATATATACATATATATATACATATATATATACTATATATATATATATATATATATATATATATATATATATATATATATATATATGTATATATATATATATATATATATATATATATATATATCAGAAACGGTGAAAGAGAATTGCACAAATATATTCATTTAATAAAGAAAATTAAAGAAGAAAATTCATACATACATACATATACTTGAGAGAGAGAGAGAGAGAGAGAGAGAGAGAGAGAGAGAGAGAGAGAGAGAGAGAGAGAGAGAGAGAGACTGTCTATAAGACTGAGATCAAGAAGGCCTTGCTTTGACATATTATTTTCCAATGAACCGTTTTATAGGTAAATATATATATATATATATATATATATATATATATATATATATATATATATATATATATGTATATATACACATATATATACATATAGATGTATGTGTGTGTGTATATATATATATATATATATATATATATATATGTGTGTGTGTGTGTGTGTGTGTGTGGTTACGTCTCTAATTTTCAACTTCGGTCATACAGTGCAGCATGTGTTTGCATGGTACGAATAATGTAAGATGATGTGCTTTGTCAAAACAGAGAAGGCATTTCGCTTGAAGGGATTTGTGAGAGTGACTTTTCTCTCCATTACCCTTTGGCTGCTATGACGTTGATATCCCCAGTCGTGTAAATATCTACTGGCAATCTGAGATGATA
>NC_090737.1:141142574-141145074 GCF_036898095.1 Palaemon carinicauda
TTTTTGTTGATGGGCCAAGCACAAAATATGTCATCAGCATATCTTACCTAAAGGATGTCAATAGGTAATATTCTTAAAAAGGTGCCTAGTTTCAAAAAAATCTATATATAGATTACTTAACAATGGAAATAGAGGGTTGCTCATTGCCATCCCAAATTTGCAACCCTTGATACATAATTTTACTAATTTTGCCTAGTATTTGAATTCACAGAGACAGTATATTTCTCAATATCTTCCTTGAGAAATTCTAGTCATTCATCTACTAGCATTCTCGTGAATAGGTAGTTGACATAAAAGCTTATCATATTGAAATCATAATTAAAATCAAACCTAAACCTGCTAATGAAATCCATAGTGTTTTAACAGACGCACCTTAAGTATTTTCGAGCATAGGAGACAACTCGTTAACTAACCACTTTGATAATCTATAAGTATCCTACAGGATCCCACAGAACTTATAGTACGTCTCACGGGATTATTTTGTTTATGCGATTTGATAACTCCATATAAATATGGTCGAGTTGAACAAGTAGTTGTAAACCAATCATCATCCAAAGATAAAAATAATAGTATTTTCATCTATCTTTTAAGGGCACTGCGGGTCAGTTGGCCTGATATCCTTGAAGCAGAGCTTTGGAAGATCCAGGAAATTGCAGGTATTTTACAATACCTGTAGAATTCTATTAACACATCTTTCTATAAAGCAAGTAAAACTTTTTATGAAACTGATTTTAACATGAAATACCTTTTCATCTTACCCTTCCACAATCATTTCATGACTATTCCTAAATTAACGAAAACTTTTAATGTCAATGTTGTTTTTAAGAATAGTACTTTGAAGTATATGTTGTATGAAATTTACCTGTACAAAATAATGGATGTGTTCATGAAATCTCATGCAATCATTGTAATAAAATATATGTCGGACAAAACGGAAAAGACCTCGAAACAAGATTAAAACAGCATAGATATAAAGTTCGAACAGGAAACCAAACAAGCAGTTTGTTTCAGCATATGAATAATTATAATCATACCATTAATTGGAAAGGGCAAGAGTAGTACTGTGTTGTAAGGACATAACAAAACGTAATATTATAGAATCATGTAGCATAAAGAAAACCCGTGTGGAATTGATCAAAAGTAGCCCAGGAATGTATAAACTTGATGAACTATTTATAAACAATGTATTTAAACAACTGTAATTTTTCAACTAGCTGAAGTGACTGATTCTGCTCCTAACATTTGTATCAACTGGACCTGAAGAGGTATGAAAATACGAAGCGCTAGTCGAAAATTTCGTTTTTCTGATCCTTCTTCCTGCTGAGTGACACACACACACACACATATATATATATATATATATATATATATATATATATATATATATATATATATATATATATGTATATATATATATGTATGTATATATATATATATATATATATATATATATATATATATATATATATATATATATATATATATATATATATATATATATATATATATATATATATATATATATGTATATATGTGTGTATATATATGATATATATATATATATATATATATAGTATATATATATATATAGAGAGAGAGAGAGAGAGAGAGAGAGAGAGAGAGAGAGAGAGAGAGAGAGAGAGAGAGAGAGAGAGAGAGAGAGAGAGAGAGAGAGAATGGCGGTGTTTCGTGTCATTATTCCTTATAATAATTGATTGATGAAAGATTGTAAGTAGATAGGTAAAGAGAATACCATGTATTTGCAAGGAGGCAGGCCTTTGGTTCAAAATGTGTGGCTTATGAGCATTTGGTGAAATGATCAACGTGACTTCGTAAAACAGTGGGTCTGATTGTCAAAGTGAAGTTAACTTCTCGATAACCTCCTCCCTGTATCGTCGGTGCTAAGTGGCCTCCTTATTATTGTTATTATTATTATTACTTGCTCAGCTACAACCGTAGTTGGAAAAGCAAGATGATATACACCCAAGGGCTCCAACAGGGAAAATAGCCCTGTGAGGAAAGGAAATATGGAAATAAACTATAAGAGAAGTTTACGAACAACAATAACTTTAAAATAAATCTTTCATACAAATACTATAAAAACTTCAAAATAACAAGAGGAAGAGATACAAGATAGAATAGCGTGCCCGACTGTACCCTTAGGCAAGGAAACTTACGAAGGACCGAGTACTATAATCAACAAATCTTTGGAAAATATGTCTCAAGCTGCTATTGCCCAGCTGCCTAACCGACAAGCGATGCGTAAGCTTATTCGACGCTAAAGGAACTTTTTTTTGGACTATTTTAACTATTCAGTAGGATAAATACTTTTTATCAATAAATATTTGTTCAAAACCTTTTCCATTGTTTATAAACACAGTAGTATAAATACTTTTTATCAATAAATATTTGTTCAAAACCTCTTCTTTTGTTTATAAACACACACACACACACACACACACACACACACACACACATTCCACGCTTCCACGGCGCTGAA
>NC_090737.1:141155074-141185074 GCF_036898095.1 Palaemon carinicauda
CCTTTTATATGAAATCTGACTGCTTCCAGAACCTTCCCAATGAACTGGGAAACGATGGTGGGCCGGCAAAACGCGACAGTTGCCAAGTAACACTCTTCCGACCACTGGACCCATGCCACGCCAGACGGCTCTCTCAGGCCGCTAGCTCTGCTCACCCTTTGTCCCCGAAATAAAAAAAAAGATAACATCCTCTCACTGGGCCTTCGCAGTGTTTCTAGAGCACTTGGTGGAGAATTTTCCAAAGCACATATATCTGAACATTCTCTCTCAAACATGATGCAATACATCATAGAATATAAAGACACATTACCTAAGCCCTTGTTCATATCTCGCACAAATCCCACATCACTCTTAAATATATTACATAAGACTTCATAACAAACATACGTGAAATAAAAAGTTAATTCTTAAAATTAAGTAAATTTGCATGTATTAACTTGAATAAAGAATACAATGAATTTCATGACGACAGTCTTACGTAATTTGCATAAAATACTTGAGAGGAGCTCATTTTACGGGCTGGGTGTCATCCCTTCAATGCACAAATGAAAGCAATAAAATCATCAATAAACTACAGTAATTATTTTACACTAGACCAGCTTCGTAAGATAGCTCCCCAAAAAAACAATTATTTATATCAGGCTTGAATCCATCGATTTAGCCCGATATAAATAATTTGCAACCACTCTATTTTTCCATGTGCGTTATCTTTACCTGATATATACTTTACATTGATAAAATACAGTTGCAAACATAATGACCACCTAGTTAACCTTTGATAACTATTTTTCATCTTATTCACAAAAGTTAATGGATTAGGATCTGAATATAGTGTAATTTCTTCATTTTGTGGTTAACTTACATAAATTACAACCTTCCTTATCGCTGTGACTAACACTAACAGTTCCTTTTCAACTGTCAAGTTGACTCGTTACTTCTTCTTCAGCTCCGACGTCATAAAGCAAACAGGGTGAAGGATTCCTTCCTTATCTTGCAATAAAACAGCTCCAATCCCATTATCCGATGCATCCACTTTGATAAGGAATTTCTCGGTGATGTCCGGTGCTTAAGGTATCAGTTTCGAAGTTGATATGGCCTTCCTGAGATTTTTCCTTTTTCCTGATATCTCAATAGTGTAGGTCCGGTCACTGCTTTCATCCAAAATCCAGAATGGTTCTTGTAACTCGTTGGCGAGGGGGAATCTTCTTTCCGATGCGTAGACCAACACCTGATGTCCTACTGCAATCTGTTAGCTCATGCTCTTCTTACCAAACCTTTTCTTCGCTCGTCCTTGACTCGTTTTCACACTTTCTAAGAAAAATTTCCTTAACTCGCCGATTCCTATCCTCAAATCCTTGACATTTCCTTCGTCCGTTTCCTCTATATACTTCACTTTTCTTGCCAACTTTTTCTTTGGTCCGTTGCTGAAGGGTCCTGTAACCTGTCGGTTCGTACTCTTCTTACCAAACCTTTTCTTCGTTTGTTCTTGACTCGTCGTCTCCATGTCCTCTAGTGAAAATTTCCTTACCTTACCGATCCTTTTCCTCCAATTCCTGACATATTTTCTTTCCATTTCCTCTCGATCCTTCCATTTTTCTACTAACCTTTTCTTCAGTCTTGTCCTAAAGGGTTCTCCTCGCACTTCCATCGGGCATAAGGGAACTTCCTAGATGCACTCGTTGGGCTTTTCACCCATTTGACATGCACGGCAAAACTGGCTCATGTCCTTATGCATGCCAGGCCAGAAAAAGTGTTTTATTATCTTCTCCGTCGTCTTCTTTATCCCCATATGTTTCGTCTCATGCGCTATTGCGATCACCTGTCTTCTCAACGGTGCAAGAATTGATATCTGCCGATATATCCCCCATTTGGCATTTGCCATTTGGCATTTGCCATTTGGCATTCCCAGGGATATTGGCGGGTCTATGCTTCCTCATAAGCAAGATAATAACAGGTCGGAGACTGATGTGCCTCCGTTTCGTCCACCAAATGGTATAACAAGTCTGTTAACGTTGCATCCTTCCGTTGAAATCCTACCAGCCTTTTCCTACTCACTTGTCCCACTTCTAAGGTTAAATTTTCTATTTCTTCTAAGTCCATTTCTTCTTTGTCCACTTGTCTGCTCTTCTATCACTCCTTTTTGCTTGGTCTTACTCTTGATTTCTCTTCTTGCATACCATCAAAGGAATCCTCTTCTTAGAAAAACAAATCCTGCAATTTCATTGCTCCTTCGATTTCTATTTCTTCTTTGTCCTCTTGTCCGCTCGTCTGTCAGTCCTCTTCGCTTGGGCCTACTCTTGAGTTCTCTTCTTGGGTATAATCAAGGGAATCTTCTTTTTCGGAAAACAGTCCTGCAAGTTCATTCCTCCTTCGAGTTCTTTTTCTTCATAGTCCTATTGTCCACTCGTCTGTTATTCCTCTTCTCTCGGGCTTACTCAGGAATTCTCCACTTGCATACTATGAAGGGAATCTTCTTCTTCGGAAAACAAATCCTCTAAGTTCATTGCTATTTGATTTTTTTTCTTCTTTGTCCTCTTGTCTGCTCGTCTGTCGTTCCTCTTCGCTCAGGCCTATTCAGGAGTTCTCTTCTTGCGTACTATCAAGGGAATCTTCTTCTTCGGAAAACAAATCCTCCAAGTTCATCGCTCCTTCGATTTCTTTTTCTTCTTCAGCAGCCACTTTTTTCTTTACATTCCTAGTCGTCACACAACTAGGAAACAGAGACGGGTAGTCTTTCTCGAGTTCAGTCATAGGACTATACTTCAAAGGTTTCCCCTCTACAATGGGACAAAGCACGAACGGTGCTCCACCAACCTCATCACCCAGCAGGACCTCTACTGCTTCGACAGCCATTGAATCCTTGACTGCAGAGTCAAAATTGCCTGACACCAACTCGCATGATAGTTTTAAACGGCAAATAGGGATGGCCTCCTCACCTCCTATTCCTTTCAAAATAATTAAGTCTCCTGTGAGAGACTGTTCCACTAACGGGTGTACTACCCATACCACCACACTGTGGTTACAACCTATATCGCACAATATCCTTACCGGGGTTTGCTCACTCCTGTCTATTACGCCTAACGTACCTTCATAAATATATGGTTTAAAAGCATCCCCGCTGTTTGGGTTCGTCCTGTTCGTCGTGAAAACGGTGTCTGGTTTATTTTCCTCTCCGTCCGATTGCTTCTTAGTCTTCGCCTTCTGTGAAGTCGAATTATCCTTAATCACTTGGGCAACTGCTTTCGGTTGGTTTGACCAACAATCCTTACTGATATGTCCTCTCTTGCCACACTTAAAACAGACAATATCAACCTTCTGCATGTCTTTCACAATACTTGAAGGAGGACGATTCGACTTTCCTTGCTTAGGGACAGTACCAATGCTACTGCCGCTGTAAACTGTTGAACTTATTCCCGTAGTTATTTCCGAACTGGTTTCCATTGTTTGGCGAATACTTGACACTTGTTCGGAACACCAGTTGAAACTTCGTGCCTGAGGAGGGTTTAAGACTGATAATATTATGATCTTCACTCAGCGAAGTGGCTTTCTCAAGTTTCTTCACCTCTCTCTCTCTCAAGTATGCTCGAATGTGTTTAGGAATTCCACATAGATACTGCTCTAGTATCATCACTTCTTCTAAATCAGCCATCTCCTTTACGTTAGCAGCCTTGGCCATCTCTTAAAACATCGTTGTAACTTACAAGCGTAATCCAGGAAAGTCATTTTCTCGTCCTTTTTCAAACTTTGGAACCTTTGATTATAATATTCAGTCGTCATCAGATACACTTGCAGCACGATCCTCTTCACTTCTTGATACTCCATCCTTTGGTCCTGAGATAAGGATAAGTAAGCACTCCAGCCCATCCCGAAGAGCACACTCTGCAATAACAAAGACCATTTATCTTCTGGCCATTTCATCGTCGCTGCGACCATTTCTAAATGATCGAAGAACTCATTTGGAGACTCTTCTGTGAACCTTGGAATTAACCTCAGGGCTTCCGACACATTAAACACGGGTCCGTGCTTAGCAGGAGTCGTCTCTGTCTCTGTCTGCGCTTTCAGCTGGGCATAAGCATGCAAAAGCTCTAATTCTCAGGTATACCTCGCTTCTTCCGTCTATTTTTCTTCCTGTCTTCTCTCTTTTTCTTCGTCTTATCTCTTTTTCTTCCTGTCTTCTCTCTTTTTCTTCCTGTCCTCTCTCTATTTCTTCCTGTCTTGCGATATCTCTCGCTTCCATCTCTTTTGCACGTCGTCTTTCTTCTCTCTCTTCTTTTCGCCTTGCTTTCGTTCCCCTTGCGTGTCTAGTAGTCTCTCTAGCTTCTTCTCGTTCTTTTTCTTCCATATTCAACTTAATCAAATTCTCTGTGGTATCATGTAGTCCCATGTAGCGTCTGAATAAAGGGCAGTCTCTACCTATCACCCAAGCCATCAAGTCCTGTCTTTTAATCACTGCAACCTCTTGCATATTACATCATGGTGGCAGCTTGGTAACGCACCCCATGCCATTCCATCAACAAACCCGGACCATAGAGACACTTTACATACCTCTCCTGTCCGTAATAACTGAGAATGAGACTCATAATCAGCCCGAGTTTATTACCAGCGGCCGCAGATGACGGCATTTTCGCCCAACGGCAACCGGACAAAGACTGTCATACCGGCCCAGATAACAAACGTACATAACTTATATCGTCAGGATATGGCATAGAATGGACATTAGTGCACCGTGATTACAGTGAGAATAGTGAAGAAAGTTGTGAATAGATTACTTACAAGTATTTTGGCCATTGTTATCCGTGCACTACTTCACAAAATGAGCCAAACAACGACGTACACTCAGCAGTGTAAACAAAACTGAAAACCGTGCCGACTACCAGTGACAAATTTTTGTAGTGATTCCCATACTCTTATTATATGTCTCTCTTTGTGAACCGTAAACTGTGTTATTAATCCAATCACTATCTATCTATTGTGTAACACCCTCTCAAAACCAAATCCAATCATGGCCCAGCCTAAATGCCCAAGTATGGACTGGGCTCACCAGCCCCTGGCCGAGTCATTTCGTGCATTCAAGGCACGCATGAACTTATACCTCGAAGACCAGGAAGTCACAGACCCGGGCAAGCAAGCAACTAAAATTAAAATTGCCCTCGGCGATGAGGGCATGAGGCGTATCTTGGCGAGCGGCCTCACTGAACAGGAGCAACGTGTGCCGCAGAACATATGGAGGCTTATTGAAAGTGAGGTTGATGCAACGGTCAAAATAAATTTCCGAGTTAACCGCCTCGAATTTGCAAATACCAAACAGAAACCTGCTGAAACAATCAGTCAATACCTGGCCAGACTCCGTGAAAAAGCGACAAAGTGCGAGTTTGAAGACAGAGAACTCAACGAACGACTTATCGAAATGACCATACTACGAACACAATTCGAAGAATTTTGGAAAGAACTCCTAACTAAACCGAAGGGCTATGCTGTGAGCAACGTTCTAGAGAGAGGTCGGGAATACGAGGCCATTGCGGCCTCCACGGCATCATTACGCTCCATACAGATGAGCTCTGAGAACACAAGTACAAGCCATACCAATGTGGATGCAATTCGAAGAGAAAGCAACGAGCCACGGAACAAACTACAAACCACAGACAACCCCTGCTGGAACTGTGGGCTTAGCCATCCCCTAAGGTCATGCCCCGCTTACAATGACAGATGCAGTGGTTGTGGCATCAAGGGGCACTGGAAAAAAGATGTGCCGCAAAACTGACGGAGGCAGAACAATACCAGGAGACAACATGCAGCAGACACAACGTCAGAGCAAGACAAGAGGGCGCTCCTACCGACGGCCGAATCGGGCTCCTAACCACAGGCAACACGAAGTCATGGTTAATGAAAACCCTAATCTTGATGAAGAAACAGATTATATGCCAAACTTCGACATGATAACGATATCTGACATAGGAGTGGCACCGAAACGAGAAGCATTCTCAAAGCTCATGGTCAAGCATGAAAACCCCCCAGCCTATGGGCCCCTGAAACTCAAAATCGACACGGGTTCCGGTGGCAATACGCTGCCCTTGCGGACATACAAGCAAATGTTTGGTGATGCACCCACTATCCCCAGAACCGTCAGTAAGACTAACATCATACAGTGGCGACAATATTCCCTGCCTAGGGTCACTAATGCTCAGCGTCTGCAAACTCAGCAACCCAGCATTCTCGCAAGAAAAGTTCTTCGTGGTCGATGTGTCTGGTCCAGCCATACTTGGCCTTCCCTCATGCCAAAAACTCGGTATTGTGGATATCAATGTCAAATACGTTACTGGAATACCTGAGCAACCAAGCCAACAAGGCCCTATTAGGTCAGTCGAACAACTAAAAGCGCAATTCCCAGCACAGTTTGACTGTATCGGCAAACTAAAAGAGCCCGTGATGCTCCACCTCAATGATGACGCGATACCTTTCTGTGATCCGCCCCCTAAGGTGAGTATCCACCTGAAGCCCCGTATCAAGTCCGAGCTTGACACTATGGAGAAAGAGGGGGCTATCAGATGCGTAACGGAACACACAGACTGGTGTAGCAGCCTTGTGTATGTCACAAAACCCGATGGAAGCCTACGGATCTGCCTGGACCCCAAGCGGCTCAACCAAAACCTCAAAAGATGTCCCCACAAGATTCCCACTCTAGAAGAGATCAACCCGGTATTCTCCAAAGCAAAAGTGTTCTCCAAGCTAGACGCCAAAGCAGGCTACTGGAGTATACCGCTACACGAGGACTCACAACTACTGACAATGTTCCGAACACCACACGGTCGGTATTGTTGGACAAGGCTACCATTCGGGCTGAATGTAAGCCAGGACATATTTCAAGCCAGGATGGACTCCATCATCGAGAATCTCCCAGGTGTTGTTGGCATCGCTGATGACGTGGCAATATGGGGGAAAGACCAGTCGGAACACGACAAAAACCTGATGGGGTTCATGCAGCGTGCAGCCCAACACAGACTCAGCCTAAACTCGAAGAAATGCTCCATTTCAAAACCAGAAATCGAGTTTTTCGGAACACGCTATACCAGCAAGGGCATTATGCCAGACCCGTCAAAGGTACACGACCTACATAACATGCCGTCACCCTCCAATAAAGAGGAACTACAGAGATTCCTGGGAGTAATGACTTACCTCAGCCCCTATGTACCACATTACTCAGCTCAGTCACAAAGACTTCGAGATCTGGTCAAGGAAGATGTGCCCTTCCAATAGGAAGAAGACCATGAATCCACCTATCAACACCTGAAACGCCAAATAGCGCCATCAAGCACGCTGTCTTACTATGATCCAACTCGACCCGTGGCTCTTGAAGTCGATGCATCGCAAAAAGGCCTCGGGGCGGCCCTCATCCAAGACGGGAAGGTAATAGCCTTCGCCAGCAAAGCCCTGACATCAACGCAGGCAAATTACAGCAATATCGAGCGAGAGGCCCTTGGCCTAGTACATGGCGTGCAACGATTCCATACCTACCTATACGGAAGAGACTTCGAAGCTGTCACTGACCACAAACCCCTCGTTAATATCTGGGAGAAGCCACTGATCAGTGCCCCACCTAGACTACAACTTCTCTTCTTGAAACTGCAGGGGTATGACATGAGGGTCAAGTACAAGGAAGGACGAACCCTTGTACTCTCCGACGCCCTATCGAGCCTTCCTAACCCACAAAATGACAAGGAAATCCCTTTGGATACACGAGTGGATGGACTGGAACTAGATGACATCGATGTGATATCAGTTGCACTCATAAAATTTGGTCCCCAGATTTTGGAAGAGGTCCGCCATAGGTCTGACACCGACCCAGTGCTGCGCACTCTCAAGCATACTATCATCGAGGGTTGGCCTACCTCAGTGAAAGGCTGTCACCCCGATATCCGCCAGTTTTTCTCATACAGAGAATGCCTTGCCGTGGAAGACGGAGTTATATTCAAAGGGCGACAAGTTATCATCCCCAAAGAGGTCAGAGGCCGGATACTGGACCAGCTCCACCGGTCCCACCAAGGGATCACAAAAACACAAGCCCTGGCACGGGAGTGTGTATTCTGGCCCAACATCGTAAAGGATATAGAGGACAAGGTCAGGGCATGTGACATATGCCAGAAGTACCAGCCCCAGCAAAGTCCTAGTGAAACCACGCATCATGACATTCCCCCAATGCCCTGGTTCAAAGTCGCTTCGGACATCTTCCAAATTGGCCACAAGACATATCTGATCACAACTGATTATTTCACAAAATTCCCGATAGTCACTGAACTAAAAAACCTGTCATCTGAAAGTGTGGCCAACCACCTCAAATTCCTGTGTTCGCTGTTCGGATGCCCCAAAACCCTGGTCTCAGACAATGGACCTCAATACACGGGAGCAGCCATGAGGGACTTCACAAAAGCCTAGGGTATTGAGCACATCACATCAAGCCCACATTACCCTCAGTCCAATGGCCTCGTGGAGCGCGCAGTTGGAACATGCAAGGCGATTATCTAAAAATGCCTTGAGACAGGCGGTGATATGCATACTGCATTACTCCACTTACGGGCCACCCCGATCAACAATAAGATAACCAGCCCCGCAGAGCTCATGTTTGGTCGCAATTTGACCACTGACCTACCAGGCCGATACGAACCACATCTCGCACACATCAGGACCCGCAACCACCTCCAGGACCGCCTAGGACCAAATCGGACACAACGGCACTTCACAGACCTCCAACCCGAACAACCAGTCCGAATATTCGACAAGGCCTGCCACACATGGGTGCCAGGCAGAGTGGTACGCAAGTCAGAAGAACCTCAATCATACATTGTGGAAGCCCAAATCGGAGCGTGCCTTAGGAGGAACCGGTCCCACATCCGTCCGACACCGCTCGCGACAAACACAGAACCGTCCAACACCCGGCAGCAGGCTCCAACATCATCAGCACAGCCTCCACCACGACCCGCCGATATATCGCTGCCGCCACCTAGTGAGACCGAAATAACCCACCAAACACCCGCAACTAGTGATAACACTACAGACCCGACAGCGGTGTATACCAGGTCAGGCCGGCTGGTGAAAACTCCATCCAGATATATTGAAAGTAACGCGGTCACATACCGTAAATTCCCATAAAGTGTTAAGTTAAATTATAATATACAACTCTCCCCCCCCCCCTCGTTTCATGACCGAAAATTCTGAGAGGTCGTTACCAGAGTTTGAAACTCAAGAAAAGTTATCAGTCTCAGGACTGATAAGTGATTCAGAATAATGAATTTTATTTGAAAATTTACGAGTCTTGGACTGGAGAACAGGCTCCATTTCGAACACTGTCGTTATGTGCATCAGGTTTCCATTTTGTTTTAATATATTTTGAGTGTTTTTGTTCTTTGCATAAAAAAAAAAAATTATAATTTGCCATTTATTTTCATATTTATGACTGCCCTGCTGTAACCAACACTATTCGGACCAAAGTCTGCAAAGATAATAGCTATTATGTTTATATTACTATCCACAATCACAAATTGTACTATGCATGTTTATTGTGAAGGGATGAAAACAATGGAATACGTTTGAATATGGAACTTACATCGTTTATCTTTTTGTACTTATATGCCAGATTAGTTATTATGTGTAATCAATTCTTTGTATGTGATAAGGGGGATGTGGTATCATGTAGTCCCATGTAGCGTCTGAATAAAGGGCAGTCTCTACCTAGCACCCAAGCCATCAAGTCCTGTCTTTTAATCACTGCAACCTCTTGCATATTATATCATTCTCCTCTGCTGCAATTCGTCAGTTTGTGGATCTACCGATCCTAGCTTCCTCCAACAGTTCACAAGCTGCCACAATATTCTCTTCTGACACTTTTCCAGAGTTTATCAACGCTTCTAAGGCTAGACACTTGATTTGGGCCTTAATCATCCCACTCGTTGCATGGCCACCACATGCCATTAAGATAGAGAGTCACTGAGCTTAAATTACATTAGCTTCTGACAATTCCTGAACACTTGGGTTATTCAAAAACTCTCGGATATTAAACTGTGCCACCTTGTAATTTTACAATAATTAATGCCTCTCCAAAAAATGATATACAGTACTAACAATACTCAAAATCCTTTCAACACTGTACTATTCAAAAACCTTTAATCAAAACACGTCCCTGTTATCACTAATATTTAAATCAGACTTGCTCGATCCCAAGGGTCTGGGCACCAAAAAGATATTATATGATATGGTTCCCATGGTCTGCGCACAAAAAAAATATATTACATGATGGATTCTGGGTCCGAGTACCCAAAATATATTATATGATATGGCTCCCGTGGTCTGGGCACTAAAAATATATTATACTATGGCTCGTGACGAGGAACCAAACATATGATATTATATATATTACAATTGGCAAGTTCCTACACCTCTCAAATTCCAAACTCACTAGTTTGCTTTTACAATAAAACTGTTATACTTTAAAACATTATTACACGAATTGTGAGAACGTTAAATAACTTTCAGACAGCAATATATAAAAAAACACTGAATATCCGAAGGTCTCTTAAGTACACTCAAAACTAAACTGGGTAATTACTCAAGTTTAATTAAGATGTATTTAACTTACTGTGGTTCTTAACAGGAACTGAGCAGAAACTGATCTTAAATAATGATGATTGAAATAATGGACTCTTTACAAAAATAAATATATTCCATATAAATTGCAACACTTTGAAAAGAATTTACATAACAAAAATAAGTCACTGGAAAAAATTAAGTCTGAGCAAAACTTAGAATAAGACAAAAATATTACGATCTGTCATTGCATAAGAGCTTGATTTGAACTATTATATCTGTATAAACCTTAGTCTAAGAAAAGAAATAATGCAATGAAAAATTATATCAAACTTGTAATAAATCTGAATAATACAATGTTGAAGTTTGACACTTATTGAATAATAGATAACCAAATCACGTTACAAAATCATAACCTCTTCCTACAGGGCCAGTTACCAAAAAACCTTATACAATGCCAACACTCATCCTAATATAATGAATTCAAAATCACCGTATCTTTTAGATACACGATTTGCGTAGGGGCACAGATTAACTTAGGATAGGACGCACTCAAACGTACTGAACACTTTCAACAATATACTGGGTTGCGAGCGTGAGAGAGGGAGAGGGGAAGTCAATCTTAAGGCTGGTAATCTCTATCACGATATCTATCTGACTTTAACCCAACATTAAGTCACCTTTTATATGAAATCTGACTGCTTCCAGAACCTTCCCAATGAACTGAGAAACGGTGGTGGGCCAGCAAAAGGCGTGAATTACCAAGTAACGCTCTTCCAAATACTGTATGCACGCCATACCAGACGGCTCTCTCAGGCAGCTAGCTCCGCCCACCCCTTGTCCCCGAAATAAAAAAAAAAAAAAAGATAACATCCTCTCACTGGGCTTTCGTGACGTTTTTAAAGCACATGGTAGAGAATTTTCCAAAGCACATGTGAACATTTTCTCTCAAACATAACATAATACATCGTAAATTATAAAAGAACATTACCTAAGCCCTTGTTCACATCTTGTACGAATCCCATGTCACTCTCAAATATATTACGTAAGACTTCATAAAAAACATACATGAAATAAAATGTTAATTCATAAAAATAACATAAATTTACATATATTAACTTAAATAAAGAATACAATGAAATTCACGATGAAAGTCTTACGTAATTTACATAACATATTTATATCTACAGGAGAGGAGCTCATTTTATGGGTTGGGTATCTTCCCTTCAATGCACAAATAAAAACAGTATAAAATATAGATAAAATCACTAATAAACTACGGTAATTACTCTACACTAGACCGGCTTTGTAAGAATATATATATATAACATATATATATACATACATATATATATATACATATACATATATATATATATATATATATATATATATATATATATATATATATATATATGCATATATATATATATATATATATATATATATATATATATATATATATATATATATAAGAGAGAGAGAGAGAGAGAGTATTGGGTTGGGTGGAGAAGAAAGAGGGCAGACTAGTTTAAGTACTTGGGATCCATAATCAGAACTAGTGGAAGTGTGGAAGAAGTAAAACACCGTATACAGGCTGGCTGGAACAGCTGGAGAGAGTGACAAGAGAGTACCACAAAGACGTAAAGGAAAATTCCACAAGACGGTCGTAGCAGCAGTAACGCTCTTTAGTACAGAGAGAGCAAACCTAATGAAAACTGATGACAAAAAGATGGATGTAGCAGAAATGAGAAGGTTCAGGTGGATGTCTGGAGTGACAAGAAAGCATAGGATTAGAAATTAATACATCAGAGAATCAACAAAGGTTTTGGATATAGCAAAAAAATTGCAAGAAGGAAAATTGGGATGGTATGGACACCTGCTGAGGAGGGCAGAGGATCATTTGAGGAGGCATACCCTGGAAATTTAAATTTAAGGCTAAAGAAGAATGGGAAGACCAAGGAGATGGAGGGACTATGTACGGGAAGACTTGAGGGAGAAGGGAATTGGTGAAGGAGAGGCCTAAGACAGAAATAAATGGAAAAGGCTAATTCGAAATAGCGACCCCATAGAAATGGGAATAAGCCCAAGAAGAATATATATATATATATATATATATATATATATATATATATATATATATATATATATATCTGTGCTAGGGGTATATCTTGGCAATCCATGTTTGCCAACGGTTATACTCGTAGAAGCGGATGAGCAACTTGGTGGAGTAATGAGAGATTTGGGTGTGGAGGTAATGCCCCCATAAATCTCGATGACGTCACTGGCAATAGGGTGACGGATTGGGTTTAAAAGCGTTGAACAAACTGCCTCTTCGGCTTGTACTCCTGATGCTTAGCGGTTGATCTTACAAGAATTAGCATGTACCGCCAGTGGTAATTTGCCTTATTTAGATAGGCACTGTGCATCACAAGGAACTGGCTATCCTTTGATGTATATAGCCAATGAATCCTCTATGGATTTAGTCAATCATGGAGAGAGAAGATGACAGAATGGCCCCCAGTCATGGGCGTAGCGGAGTGCTAAGAGTCTCCCAGTTTATAAATACTAAAGAAAAATAAAAAAAATAGGTAATTGGAATGTTAGAACCATGAATCAAATTGGGAAGTTGCAGCAAGTAGAGAGTGAATTTTTGAAATATAGTTTGGATATCTTGGCCCTAAGTGAAACATGTTGTAAGGGAATTGGTAAGGAAACTTTAGACCAAGGAATGATAATGACACCAAGAGCAGAAATGGCATTAACCGAGTGGAGAGCTGTAAATAGTAGATTGTTACTAGCAAAGTTCAAATCAAAGCAGTGCAACATGAGTATTGTAGTTTGCTATGCCCCAACAAATGATTCCTCTGAAGAAAGGAAAGATGAATACTATGAAGAACTGCATTGTGTAATAGATGTGATCCCAGAGAGAGATATGAAAATTGTGATTGGCGACTTCAATGCTAAAGTTGGAAGGAATAATTAAGGGATAGAGAATGTGATGAAAATGGAGCACATTTCATAGGTTTTTGTTCAGCAACCAATCTTGTCATTGGAGGTATTCTTTTTCAACACAAGAACAACCACAAGTATACATGGACTTCACCATGTGGCATTTACAAAAATCAGATAGATCGCATTACCATTAATAAAGAGAGGAGGACTCTGAGAAATGTAAGGAAATATAGAGGTGCCGATATTGGTAGTGATCACCAGCTCCTCATAGCCACACTGAAATTGAAACTGAAAGCACCCAACAGAAATGTGAATAGAATACCTAGGATTGATACAACTAAGCTTTTAGAAGAACACAAAGAAACATTTACAATTGAATGTAGGAATCGATTTGCAGTCTTAGGAACTTTAAGAGACGAAGAACAGACAGTTAATGAAGAATGGTGTGATATTAAGAACATACATCAGTCAGTTGGTAGTGAAGTCTTGGGTTGTTGTGACCTGATTGGTAACGTCCCTGCCTGGTGTTTGCCAGTCGGGGGTTCGAGTCCCGCTCAGTCTCGTTAGTGCAATTAGTGTCTGCAACCTAACCATCCTTGTGAGCCAAGGTTGGGGGGTTTGGGGGAGCCTATAGGTCTATCTGTTGAGTCATCAGCAGCCATTTGCCTGGCCCTCCCTGGTCCTAGGTTGGATGGAGAGGGGGCTTGGGCGCTGATCATATGAAATATGGTCAGTCTCTAGGGCATTGTCCTGCTTGCTAGGGCAATGTCACTGTCCCTTGCCTATGCCATTCATGAGCGACCTTTAAACCTTTAAACCTTAAACACGCAGTTACAAGTAGAAAGCCATAGATATATAATGATACTTGGGATACTATGAAAAGGATACAAAGACAGAAATTGATTGTTGAAAGTTTTCGAGGAAGTAATGAAAATTACAAGGTAGAGCATGCTAAATATTCCAGTATTGACAGTGAGGTCAAAAGAAAAGCCAGGAATGACTGGAGAGAATATTTAGGCAGTAAAGCAGATGAAGCTGGCAAAGCTATGAATTCAGAAAGAATTGCTCATAGAATTATTAATGAAATCTCGAATGGGGAAAAGAAGAAGCATATACCCATCAAAAAGAGAGATGGATCTGTTATAGCAACAGAAAATGAAGAAAGACAACATTGGATGGAACACTTTAGGAAGGTTATGAATAGGGGATATGAAAGGAATAATTTGATTGATATACCTGAAGCTGATGAATACCTTGAATTGCCCATAAATGAATTTACTGCGTTTGAAGTCGAAGCTATCCTAAAAAAAAACGAGAGATAAAAATCCCCTGGATACGATGGAATAACTGCTTTGGTGATATTGTCCGAAAATGAAGGAACTCCCAGACTATATGCAAGATTATTTTGTAGAATGTGGCATGAAGAAGCAAAAACTGATGAATGGGAGTTAGGAGTGTTGGTGAAAATAGCTAAAAAGGGAGACCTGACTGATTGCAATAATTACAGAGGCATAACACTGACGTCGGTTGTTATGAAAATATACAGTATGATTATTCTAAAAAGACTGAAGAGAAAGATTGATGAAAATCTGAGAGATGAACAAGCAGGATTTGGGAAAGGTAGAAGTTGCACTGACCAAATTTTCATTTTCAGAAATGTTGTACAGCAATGCATAGAAAATAGGAATCCCCTTTTGATGGCATTTGTGGACTATGAAAAAGCCTTTGATAGTATGCACCGGCCAATTTTGTGGAGAGTTCTTCGTTATTATGGAATTTCTTTTAAATTTGTAAATTTGATTAAGTCTCTTCATGAGCATAGCGAGTGCAAAGTTAATGTTAATGAAGTCTTATCAAATGAATTTCCAGTGAAAAGCAGAGTACTCCAAGGGAATGTGTTGTCACCTATGTTGTTTATCCTCCTCATGGATTTTAAAATACATAAAACAGTCAGAGATGGCGGAGAGAGATTGGACTGGATTGGTGACAGGAATTTAGCAGACCTAGAGTATACTGATGATGCTGTCCTCGTTAGCAGAACACCAAAAGATTTACAATGCTTGCTTACCAGAATGCATGAAATATCACACGAGTTTGGGCTGAAGATAGATAGAAGAAAGACAGAGATGATGAGAACGGAGTATGCAATGGAAGATGAAATATCATTGGAAGAAAAAAGGATGAGTGAAGTAGAATCATTTAAGTATTTAGTAACTATGATCTCCAATACAGGGTCATTAGAATTGGAGCTTGGTGAAAGATTGAAAAAAGAAACTCAGACAATGGCTAGGTTAAGAAATCAAATCGCCTGAAATTGCATATAAAAATCAGACTATATATCACTTTAGTGAGATCGGTGTTACTCTATGGACATGAGTTATGGTATGACACTGAAACAATCTCCAATAGATTTAGTAGATTTGAGAACAAAGCCCTCAGAAGGACATTGGGAGTTAAATGGCCGGACAGGATTAGAAATTAAACTATAAGAGATTACAGTACTGGAGTGCCATATGTGGATGAGATCATGATGAGAGGTAATGGAGATGGTTTGGGCATGCTCTTCTCACTCCCCAAGAGAGTTTTGTTCACCAAACGTTCAGCTGGACTCCACAAGGCACTAGAAGAGGACTATGAAGCGTGAAGTAGAAGATGGTGAATGGAGAAGTATTGAATTAAAAGCTCAAGATAAAGACAATTGGCGAAATCTAACCGAGGCCCCTTGCGTCAATAGGCGTATTAGGAGAGGATGATGATATATATATATATATATATATATATATATATATATATATATATATATATATATATATGTATATATATATATATATATATATATATATATATATATATATATATATATATATATATATAATACAGGTGAAGATACTGCAGATGATGGTGTGCGGCAGGAACCATAAAACATCTGTAAAAGGGTCGCAATTTATTATAATTTTCAATCTGTAAATATTACAATTCGTTTAATTTTTAATCCCCATTAATGCTGTTTTACTTTATTTTAATATGGTTCAGTGAAAATTCTAATGAATTATATATTTGAGATTTTTAAAGATTGTAAAAGAACATAGATATGTTTGAAACGTTTCTAAAATAAATCATGTCTATTTTACTGATGTTATTTGGACTCTACTGCACACAATTATATATATATATATATATATATATATATATATATATATATATATATATATATATATATATATATATATATATATACTCATACATATGAATATATATGTGTATATACATATATATATATATATATATATATATATATATATATATATATATATATATATATATATATATATATATATATATATATATAACATATACAGTGGAACCTTGTCATACGAATTTAATTCATTCCGTTACCATCGTTGTATATCAAAACAGTTGTATCTCATCCCATTTAAAATAATGTAATATGTATTTATTCGTTCTAGCGCTATGAAACAACACCAAAACACAGCTAAATTACATATAATATACACAATTTATACACAAATAAATGAGTAATAACATACATAATGATAAAATAACATAGTAATGTGATAAATGATAATAAATGTTAATAAAATCAATAAAGAAAAGAAAGGAATTTTACCTACCACAACGAAAGATGACGTGAGCCCAGCAGGAGAAGGTTGTAGGGAAGGGTGGCAGGGAACGATTTGTTTTCCTTTTATTTACGTATGTAGACTAATAACTACGTAAAAAACCTACGTGAAATAACATTGCTAAACTAATTTTTTTTTTTTAATTCCGTAAATACTTACTCATCATCACCTTCATGTCTGGCCTTTTTGGCCTCATTTTCCTAACTTTCATTACTTTCAGGTCGGGGCCTATCGTGCCAACTCTTTGGGTTGTCTTTATTTTTCGCGATTTTATTCATCTTCACTTTTCTAGCATTCATTCGTCATTTTCATCTAAATTATTCTAAACGCCTTCTTATCCCTCATTCCACGTATTCCCATTCCTATTTTTCATTCCTTCTCGCATTTCCCAAATTCAATGATTTCGCTAATTTATTTGATTTAGCGTAGATTTAGCTTAGGGAATGTGCTACCGCAAGGTCCAGACAATCTGAACACATGCACACGCTACCGCCTCCCCTTGTCTCGTCTCTTTGTCATTTTGTTTCGTCCTTGTTTCTCACTGGCGTTTTACTTAACTGTATCCAATAATAATGCTTGTATTATTCACATATTAGTATCGTATTTATTATTAAAAACATAGCGAATTATAATCTTATGCATTGTTTACATTCAAATCAGCTGATCACCCCTGCCTAGTACGTCGTCAACCTCAATTTTCGGATCAAATAATTCCCTTATTAATAAGACATGCTACCGCCGATGCACGATATTTTATAGTTTTTATCTCTGTGGTGCTTGTTTCTACAGCGTCAAAAGAGATTTAGCAAAGAAAAAAAAATTTCATTTATTACAGAGAGAGAGAGAGAGAGAGAGAGAGAGAGAGAGAGAGAGAGAGAGAGAGAGAGAGAGAGAGAGAGAGCTCATTCATATTTCGCTCTCTCACTAATTATTCTATTTCGTTTTGGAAGCATTATTGCATTTTCGAGATAATTTACTTGGGTTTTTTTTATCACCTTCTTTGTCATTGGCTTTGGGACCCCTGGTAAATAATGAAATAGACAAAATAACACGAAAAATAGGCAGAAATACAACGAACTACACAACAAAGCGTTAAGGATGCAGCAACAACAAACATACAGACCGAACGCCATCTATCGGTTGCCTATAGAACTATCACATCGCAAAATCGTATCTCAAATATTTCGTTGTATATCAAAGCATATATTTTCAAAACTTTTCTATTGTATCTCAAAACATTCGTATATTAGGGCAATCGTATGTCAAGGTTCCAGTGTATATATATATATATATATATATTGTACGTATACAAGCGGAAGTAAAACAGAGTTAACTGTGACTTAGTACAAAAGGGTAACTACAACTGCAAGATAAGAGCAGAGGGAAGGACAAATCAAAAACTTCAGCAGTCCTTCACATGGTTGATGAAGACTATGTAAAGCTACTACAAGATCTCCTGGAATAGGGCTCGCGCACGTTCAGCAGAGGCCCGTGTAGGCCTGGCGTGGCGAGGCGCCGCGATGACTACAGGAGACCTAGCTTCGGCTGTGGTCTCATCATTTCTCTCGGCCAGTTGGTCTCTAGGAGGACTGTCGAGATTTTCGAGAGGAGGGGTGTTAGGAGGTTCCTCCTCACTTGGTTCGGATAGCGTTTGGCCATTTTTGTTTACCTCCAAAGGTATGAGTCGGTTGACTGGACGTACGTACTCTCCATTTGCAGAGCGGACCTTGACTGTTCTAATGTGTCCATCTCGACCTGGGTATACTTCGAGTATACGGGTTAAAGGGTACTCCTCTCGATTGACCTCGTCCAGAATCAACAAGCATAAATCTCCAACCCTAGGGATGTTCGGGTGGAGGCGACTAGACTTCTGGTGTCGTTCTCGAAGGGAACTGACATAGTCGTACTTCCACCTCTTCAGGAATGTTTGCAGCATGTTGGTCAGCTTCTGGTAATCTTTGCGGAGGATGTCCCCTTCTCGAAAAGTAGGATCAGTCAAGTCAGCCAGGTGGACTTGAGGTGCTAATGAGAGGGTTCGACCATAGAGTAGGTGGCTTGGGGTCAAAGGCGTATCAGTGGGGTCGTCAGCATCCAGATATGTTAGAGGCCGATCATTCACCACGCATTCTACTTCTCGGACCAAGGTCACAAACTCATCATACGTAGGGTGGCAACGGTAAGTGGCTTTGCGCAAGTTGAGTTTAGTAAACCCAATCAAGCGCTCGTAAAACCCTTCTTGCCACGGGGCTCGAGGAGTGATGAACTTCCAAGTGAGGTTGTGGGCCCGTTTGAACCCGTCGATAACAGGGTGTTGCATGAATTCTGTCAAGAGTGTCTGACCAGCTTGAAAGGTTGAGGCATTGTCAGACACAAGGCACTGTGGCATCCCAAATCGGGCAGCGAACCTTCGTATCGCTTGGACTAGTTCCACAACTGTCAAGGAAGTAGTAGTTTCTAAAGCTACTGCCCGCGTGGCAGCGCAGGTAAACAGCAGTACATACACCATGTCCACATGGGAATGATGTACCTTGAAGTCGCCAGTGTAGTCCAGTCCAGTTACTCTGAAAGGGACCTCAGCATTGAGGCGGTTAGGGTGGACTGGAGCTAACGGTGGGGTTGGGTACGGCTGGCCTTGTACTCTTTTGCAATGTATGCACCGTTTGAGAATCTTCTTCACTTGCTGGCGCATTCGGGGAACCCAAAATTCCTTGCGCAAGTGGACAAGAAGAGTGGAGGTGTTACAGTGCAGCAGCACTTCATGCCAATGCTCAACAATAAGTTTCCAGAGAGCACAGTGGGATTCTAGGAGAATGGGGTCCATGTAGCCGGACTCCGGGGGTGCATCACTGAGGCGGGATCGGCCTCTTAGAACACCGTTATTGTCAATATAGGGCTTCCGTTGTCCGATAAAGGCTCGTTCATCGGACGTCAACAAGGCGGGTTTACCTTGCAATTGTCGTAATATTTGGGGGTAACTGGCCGCCTGTGACACACGAATGATGGCCGTAAGTGGTCTTCGTGGGAACCTTTGGACTAAATGGGGGAATTTGTGCTCGGCCCGTCCGCTCGTCAGGCGCAGCAAGGCTGCATAGCTCCTAACTGCCTCATCAAGAGATGAGAAATGAGCAAATCTTTGAGTTTGCGGTGGCAAAAGTCTGATGGGACAAGCTTTTATCTCCCATTCAGTAGGGAATCTGCTTTGGTCCGGGTAAGCTGAGACGTCGATCAGCCAGGCTGGTCCATGAAGCCATAAGTTGGACTTGAGGATGACTTTGGCGGCTACTCCCCGCGACGCCAGGTCCGCGGGATTGCAAGACGTGGGGACATGCTTGAGAAGCAACCAACAGTTCAACCTTATACGGTTTATCTCCTCAACCCTATATAGAACATATGGGGACGTGCTCTGCCGGCTGTGTACCCACTGCAGGGCCGTGGAGGCATCGGACCACACTGTCGTAGAGACGTATGTTTCTGGACGTAATTCTATCAGATACTGGGCTAGTCGGCATCCAAACAGGAGTGCGGTCAACTCAAGCTTGGGAATGGACTGACTCTCGTCCAATTCCAGCATACGTTTAGGGGTAATTCGTGCCTTGGCTGTGAGGAGCTGGCATTTACCTTCAATTGTGACCACGTAGCAAGCCACTCCAAAGGCTTGCTTGAAGGCATCTGCAAACACATGTAATGCAGCCTGGTGACCCTGATGTGCATTTCGAGGCACCTTAATGTTCTCGAGACCCTTGTATTTTTTAAGAATGGCACCGAGCACGCGGATCAATTCTTCGCTCAGGCGTGAATCCCAACTTTGATCCATCATCCAGAGTTTCTGAATGAAGAGCTTGCCGAGGATAGTGACCGGCGAGATCAGGCCAATAGGGTCGTAGATGGAAGAAAACAGAGAGACAACCTTCCTCTTGGTGTTGACGTGTGAATAGTCCTCTAACATCAGTCCTGAGGGGAGCTTGACGGCTAATGTGTCATCTGCGGTGTTCCAGTCCAGACCGAGGTAATCTTGGGGACCCGTTTCGGTGAAGTCTCCCGAGATGGGGGCATTAGTGGTCCATTTGGCAAGGGGCATGTTGGCTTCCAGCATAATTTTTTCTATGGACTGTCTTTCGCTAAGGATGTCCGTGGGCGAGTCGTAGCAACGTTGAAAGTTGTCAACGTAGAAGCTTGTTTTAAGCTGTGAGGCAAGACTTCTCGTTTGAGCATCCAGGTGGTGTTGGATTGTCTGGTTGAGCAAATATGGGCTCGAGGTGGCCCCAAACAGGACCACTTTGAAGCGGTACGCAACAACTTCGGACATACTGGAGTCCTTAAAGAAAAGAAACCGACAGTAATCACGGTGTTCTTCAGCGATTTCAATCCGCAGGAAAGCCTTAAAGATGTCTGCCGTCAAACCAAATGGCTTTTCCCTAAACCGGAGGATCATGGACTGAATTTTTGAGGCCAAGTTTGGCCCGGTGTACAAGGATTCATTCAGAGACCTTGAATTTGGTCCCGATTTAGCCGAGGCATTGAATACTATGCGCATCGGTGTGGAGGTGGAACTTTTGAGGACAGGATGATGGGGTAGGTAGTGCATTTGTCCGTCATTATGAGGTTCTAGCTCGACCGGCTCGATAAAGCCCTCCTTTATGTACTCGTCAAGGATGGCTTGGTACTTGATGAATAACTGAGGGTCCTTAGATTTTTTAAGGGACATCAGCTGGGCAAAAGCCCTACCAAAATTTATCTCTGGTCGGCTATCACTCTTGAAGGGTAGTTGCACTGTGTATTTTCCGTTTGCGTACCGCGTAGTACGCTTGAAGAGATCAACGGCCTGTGCCTCAAGATGGCTGAAGGGTTCATTACTTATGCCCACAGCATCGAGTTTCCAAAGATTCTCGACGGGGGGCTCTACTCCCACAGGGTCTGTTACGCTGATGCGGTTTAGTGTGAGCGACAGAGTATCAACCTCTGGGGGTTCTGTCCCTTCTCGTGACCAATCTGGCAGCTCTCCCCAAACCACATATCCACCTGGTGTACTGAACAGGTTGACACCCTTGATGTTGTGATTGCGCTTCAGGAGTCGGGGAAGGTAATCGGCTCCGAGGATGATCTCTATGCCAGTGGCATTGTCATCTGGCTGCCTGTCTGCAAGACGTAGACCACTAGCCTCTAGAGTGCGAACTGCATGGGTATATCCAGGCGTCCTTATGTTCTTCCCCACGTTCGGGTTGACAATGGCAACGACCTTATGCTTGCGGCGACCAATTTTCAAATTGAACTGCACCAAGTCTGAACATTGAGGTGGTTCGTCCATGTTGAACGAGTTGAGTCGGAACACGATTTTTCCGACAGGAGCAAGGTTCAGTGACTTGACTACATTGGGATGAACAAACGTGCGTTGGGCACCACAATCCAGGAAAACTCGGGTGGTGTGTTTAAGTTTTCCATTAATTAGATAGCCAGTGAAGGTGGGTAGAACAGCAGGGTTTATTTCGTTTGCCTGGTTGGTTTGCTCAGTCTCACTCGAGGCTATCTGATTAAGTTGAACAGAAGGTGGGTCTGCTCTTGGCCCATCAGGTTGGTGACCCACGGTCACGATGTTAGGGCAGAGAGGCAATTTGTGGCCACGTTGGCAGTTCTGGCATGTAACATGGGCGGTGCAATCACGGGTAACATGTTGCGTCGAAAAACATTTAGTGCAACAGCCTAGTTGGTTCAACCGCATTAATCGACTATTTGAATCGGGAAACCGGGGGCATTTTGTAGATGAGTGACCATTGTGGTCACAGAAAACACAATTGTACCGAACAGGGTTACCTGTTGGTGGGGGAGCTCTGGCCGGCTCCGGTGCACGCTTCTGAGTGGGTTTTGCTGGGTTTTGGGTTGGTGTGGATGGTGTCTTCGGCTTAAGGGCATCACTGGTTGCTCTATGGAAGGGCTTAGCCAATTTTGTAATTGAATTGCCGTTTACTCCAGAGTTAGAAGGTTTAACAGGAAGCCGGTCTTTGCTTGGCTCCGTCAACAGTTTGGCTAGCTCCTTTGTGCGTGCATGTTCGTATAGTCCGTCCTTTAACTCTTGCAAGGACACGGAAGTGCTATTGTAACGGCGATAAACTGTCTCCAAGAGAGTGGGGTTTAGCTTACTCAGGATGGCATGCTCCAACAGATCTTCGGACAAGGGGGCTTTGTTCACTTGCACGTATTCTTCCTCAGCATTGTTCCACTCCATCAGAAACCGTCTGAGGTCAGGGCCATCATCCGCTGGGGGGCTCATACTAAAGAGCTTCTTACGCAGCAAATGACGGTCAAGATCAGGGGATTCGTACTCCTGGATGAGGTTAGCGATGGTCCTCTCGTACAAACCCTCTGTCCAGATCCTGTTTCCAGCAAGACGCCAGGCTGGTCCTCTTAGGCACCGTAGAAGGATCTTGTACTTATCCGCTAGGGAATATTTGGGAGATTCGTGTATGGTTTGACGGAAAAGGCTCCACCAACCCGTCCAACGTTCCCTACGACCTTCAAAAATGGGGGGATCAGGCTCAGAGGCAACGGACACATAAACAGTCTGCGAGTTTGCGCCAGGTGTTTGATTCTGGGCTTGGTTGCCAGTGGTCTTATGGAACACAATGCTACTGAAGGCCGTTTCAATTCGTTTTGCACAGTCAACCAGCATTGGGTAATTCGCCACCACGGTCGGATGTTTATAATGAGACCGCCAAAACTGTTTGTATTCATTGAGTTTGTCCCTGATGCCTCCGATGTGAACGCTAAAGTGATCCAACCCAGGGGACGTCATGCGTGAAAGATCTACTGAACTTAGGCTATGGAGGGCCAGATCTGCGTCCTCACATAGAAACTTGAAATCGACCTCCTGTTGCTCAAGCCGTGAGTTAAGTTCCTCCAAGCTGAGAGCTTCAGCCTGAGGTTGTGGAGGGTTACCGAGATTAAGAATTTGTAAGGACATTTTGGATGAAACCCTTGGATGTGCGGAGTTTGCAAATTCAAAGTTAAATAAATTCTTAAGATTTATGGGTATGTCTGAGGAATGGAAACTCACCCTACTCGAAAGGTTTGGGAAACTTGTGCGGCTATGTGTGCACAAGAAGTGACCATGGATTGGTCAAATGCACAATGAAAAAGTGTGGTAAGTGGCAATGACAATTTACAACAATACAGTATAGGCTAGCACCAAAATGACAAAAGTAAATAGAACTTAGATAGTCGCAAAAAATTACTCAATGTGACTAGTAGCACATGGAAATCGCAAAACAATTTAAACACCACTCGCGCTAAGGCTAAACTTGAAATTACCTCATGCAAAGGATAACTAAATCTCACTCACAACAGAGGACATTACATAAAGCTTTCCTCACACAGAGGTTAAACGTAAAAGTTTCTCACAAAAAGGACAAAAGTGCAAAATTACGCTAAGGCTGAGGGTAAAATTATTGACGCACTTGTCAAGTGGTAATCACAAGTAAACTAAGATACGCTACACATGGGTAAGACGACCTTTAACAAATTTTTAAGTGACTACGTGAAATTGTAGACTTAGCAATATCGCGCTAAAAGTTCTGTGACCAAGGACACGGGGTTAAGCTTACAAGAGGGGTTAGTAAGAAAATTACAGCACTTGCACAAAGGATGGTAAACCGAGGTACAAAATTATGGAAAAAAGTAGATTGGCAAATTAAGTCGAACAGAGCAAACTGAACGGTGCTCGCCTGGAGCAGTAAACAATGAAGTCTGAACAACGAAAGTGATATACCTTAGTTCCAGTGTCTCGGAACTTTCTGGTTAAATGCCAAAATTAGGTGAACAGATCATATGAACCGACGGGCATAGAACTTCGCAAGTTAATATTAAACATGCAGCATGCAACCTAAATCGATGACCCGAACATATCTAGTTCTGTCGTCTCAGAACTCATAAATAAACCTGGTTACACTGTCTTCCTTAAGCGTGTATCAAATACTATAAAATTACAAAACTCTTCTCTCGTTCCAACTCAAGTCTGGGCATTACACTTTCTACAATGTGGCTGGTGCATGTGGGTAAGTGTGGTATAGCGAGGTATTTATTGCTTAATCAAGCTAGGTTACGTTAATTTAATTACCCAAAAGTCAAAGGTGAGAGATCCGGTTCGAAGGACCACTCGTGTGGAGAATTTTTATCTGAATGGTTGAGTGGGAACTTAGTCCAGGAAAGTCTCCCTACGGCAATTACCCAAAGCTCAACAGGGGAGGATAATGAGCACTTACTCTCGAGACACAAACGCCCTGCTAATACTTTACTGCCATAGTTCACTAACCTTTCACCCTTAAATACAAAAGGAGGCAATTTTACTGTCCAGAGGCCGGAGAACTCCACACGTTAATTTTGAAATAATTTATGGCCTACTCTAGCTTTGTCAGGGCTAGAGTCATCTCACTCTAAGGCTCTGTTTCGATTCCGTCCCAGTGACCCCAGTGAGATGCTGTACAGGTATCTTACGTTAATGCAACTAGAGACAATAAAAAAAGGGGGGAACAGTGGAGTATAAAAGTATAAAGTAAAGTTAAATGGGGATCTTCACCTTCAAAGCACTAAGTTAAAGAGCGTACACTCGCTGATACCAACTTACCTGTATAGAGTAGGTTACTCTCAACACCTTGGGTACTTCTGACCCGTCCCATATCATAAATGGTTAAGGATACCAAAATGTGTAATCTATTCCAAATGATTTATTACAGAAAAAGGGATGGAAATAACTCGATGATTTTAACACAACAAAATTAAAAATTGGAAAAAAATATCAGTAACTCAATTATAAGTTTTACATATGATAAAATGAATAAGTGAATTTACAACACAAAAAATTGAAAACGTTAAACGGAATTAACTCGTGGATTAAACCTCAACAGAATAAATAAGAGTCAAAAAACTCTGATCAACAATTTGTGCGGTGGCTGCTGTGAGGTCCCAACATGTGGTCAGAAACTTCAAGCAAATACCAAGATCAAAAAAATATGAGTACATTAATTTCCATGCACGCAGCCCGAAAGATGTAATGCCAAAATAATACCTAAACTTAACTTATGAGAAATTGAAACTTATCTAAAGGGGGAATGGCCATTAGTTAAACTCACAAGATTTTTATATGTTGTGGGCGCCCGTGTCCTAAATGTGGCGGTCTTCAGTTTGCTCACTAGGCCTACAGCACTTATTCTGCAGAGTCAACGGCCCCCTCCAAGCTCTCCAACTAGCCCCCAAGACTGGAACCGACGTGCTGTAGAATTAGCAGCTATGCACTAACACTGGTCATCTGCTTGACCTCTTCTACGACGTATTCTTGGCTAGTTATTGTGTAAGGGGACAGGCTAGTGATGGAGAGTGGGAGCACGAGGTTGACAATATTGGAGCCTGACTGGGAAGCTCCGTTTCGTACCGTGGCCTGTATGTTTGTGAGGTCGAGTTCAGGTCAGCTGCGTCCTCCTTCCTTCCCAAAAAAAAGCGTATCTTGGTGCGTAGGCCTATTGTCTTGAGGTGCCAACTCTCATTTAGGACAGGCTCAAAAACCTTGTGCCTTGTGAATTTCAAGCAACACACTTATTTAGAATACAAGGAGAAATCTTGCAACTCCAGGGGGCAAAGACAATCCCAATTCTAAACATTTGGCATACAGAATAAAAAATGAAACTAAAAGGTAATTTAGCAAGTCGGGCTCACGTGCGTGGACAACCATACCTCCTAGACTAGCAGACTTGAGTTGTAATTAAGAGATTTAAAATACTGTACCTAAATACTTACGGTAGAATAATGTATACAAACAACACAAAAGTATTAATCTTGGGACACTCGCTTAAGAAAGAGACATTACTCACATTTTTCCCTACCGTGACGTCACGAACAATAACAAAGTCTACGTATGAACTATGAAGAAGAAGAGTAGTGAAGAAAATTCTTCACAATACTGTACATGTATCTTTTTCTGAGTGGGAATACCTTAACGTAGTGAAAGTGTTATGTATTTTCATGAACAGCAAGGCTGTACTAGTCAGGAAAATGCATACTGGGTTAGTTTGCTGTGAACCATAGACCAAAGCATCCCACCATCACCAATCCCTAGTGGCCAGCATGATGATGAAAATTACCAAATCCCAGACGTGAATATTTATTTATATATATATATATATATATATATATATATATATATATATATATATATATATATATATATATAGATAGATAGATAGATAGATAGATATTTATATATAATATGCATATATATGCGTGTATACATATATATATATATATATATATATATATATATATATATATATATATATATATATATATATATATATATATATATATATATGTATATATATATATATATACATATATATATGCATATATATATATATATATATATATATATATATATATATATATATATATATATATATATATATATACTTGTATATATATATATATATATATATATATATATATATATATATATATATATATACTTGTATATATATATATATATATATATATATATATATATATATATATATATATATATATATATATATATATATATATATATATATATACTTGTATATATATATATATATATATATATATATATATATATATATATATATATAAATATATATATATATATATATATATATATATATATATATATATATATATATACATCATACATATACCAAAGGCACTTCCCCCAATTTGGGGGGTAGCCGACATCAACAAAGAAACAAAACAAAAAGGGGACTTCTACTCTCTACGTTCCTCCAGCCTGACCAGGGACTCAGCCGAGTTCAGCTGGTACTGCTAGGGTGCCACAGCCCAACCTCCCATATTATCCACCACAGATGAAGCTTCATAATGCTGAGTCCCCTACTGCTGCTACCTCCGCGGTCATCTAAGGCACCGGAGGAATCAGCAGGGCCTACCAGAATTGCGTCACAATCGCTCGCCATTCATTCCTATTTCTAGCACGCTCTCTTGCCTCTCTCACATCTATCCTCCTATCACCCAGAGCTTTCTTCACACCATCCATCCACCCAAACCTTGGCCTTCCTCTTGTACTTCTCGCATCAACTCTTGCATTCATCACCTTCTTCAGCAGACAGCCATTTTCCATTCTCTCAACATGGCCAAACCACCTCAACACATTCATATCCACTTTAGCCGCTAACTCATTTCTTACACCCGTTCTCACCCTCACCACTTCGTTCCTAACCCTATCTACTCGAGATACACCAGCCATACTCCTTAGACACTTCATCTCAAACACATTCAATTTCTGTCTCTCCATCACTTTCATTCCCCACAACTCCGATCCATACATCACAGTTGGTACAATCACTTTCTCATATAGAACTCTCTTTACATTCATGCCCAACCCTTTATTTTTTACTACTCCCTTAACTGCCCCCAACACTTTGCAACCTTCATTCACTCTCTGACGTACATCTGCCTCCACTCCACCATTTGCTGCAACAACAGACCCCAAGTACTTAAACTGATCCACCTCCTCAAGTAACTCTCCATTCAACATGACATTCAACCTTGCACCACCTTCCCTTCTCATACATCTCATAACCTTACTCTTACCCACATTAACTCTCAACTTCCTTCTCTCACACACCCTTCCAAATTCTGTCACTAATCGGTCAAGCTTCTCTTCTGTGTCTGCTACCAGTATAGTATCATCCGCAAACAACAACTGATTTACCTCCCATTCATGATCATTCTCGCCTACCAGTTTTAATCCTCATCCAAGCACTCGAGCATTCACCTCTCTCACCTCTCTATCAACATACAAGTTAAGCAACCACGGCGACATCACACATCCCTGTCTCAGCCCCACTCTCACCGGAAACCAATCGCTCACTTCATTTCCTATTCTAACACATGCTTTACTACCTTTGTAGAAACTTTTCACTGCTTTCAACAACCTTCCACTAACTCCATATAACCTCATCACATTCCACATTGCTTCCCTATCAACTCTATCATATGCTTTCTCCAGATCCATAAACGCAACATACACCTCCTTACCATTTGCTAAATATTTCTCGCATATCTGCCTAACTGTATAAATCTGATTCATACAACCCCTACCTCTTCTAAAACCACCCTGTACTTCCAAGATTGTATTCTCTGTTTTATCCTTAATCCTATTAATCATTACTCTACCATACACTTTTCCAACTACACTCAACAAACTAATACCTCTTGAATTACAACACTCATGCACATCTCCCTTACCCTTATATAGTGGTACAATACACGCTCAAACCCAATCTACTGGTACCATTGACCACACAAAACACATATTAAACAATCTCACCAACCATTCAAGTACAGTCACACCCCCTTCCTTCAACATCTCAGCTTTCACACCATCCATACCAGATGCTTTTCCTACTCTCGTTTCATCTAGTGCTCTCCTCACTTCCTCTATTGTAATCTCTCTCTCATTCTCATCTCCCATCACTGGCACCTCAACACCTGGAACAGTAATTATATTTGTCTCCCTATTATCCTCAACATTCAGCAAACTTTCAAAATATTCCGCCCATCTTTTCCTTGCCTCCTCTCTTTTTAACAACCTTCCATTTACATCTTTCACTGTCTCTTCAATTCTTGCGCCAGCCTTCCTTACTCTTTTCACTTCTTTCCAAAACTTCTTCTTATTCTCTTCATATGTCTGACCCAGTCCCTGACCCCACCTCAGGTCAGCTGCCCTCTTTGCCTCACGTACCTTGCGCTTTACTTCCACATTTTTCTCTCTATATTTTTCATACTTCTCTATACT
>NC_090737.1:141190074-141192574 GCF_036898095.1 Palaemon carinicauda
TATTCCTTCTCTGATTCTCATTGTTTTTCCACTTGGAACCTATTGTACTAATTTTAGAATTTTCCATTCTATTGCTTGTAGAACTACCTATTATGTTACTTTGCCTATTTGATGTTTCTAAAGCTCTGCCTGTTATCAATACCTTTTCTAATGTTAAATCTTTATCTTGCAATAATTTCTTTCTTAGCTCTTGTGATGTGCAATGTGCAATAACTTGATCTATGATAATATTTTCCAACTCTAGAAATTCACATGAAACAGCTAAATTCTTTAGTCTAGTCACAAATGCATCTAAACTTTCATTTTCTTTCTGATATGCCTGTGCTGTAAATTGATACCTTTCAAAAGCTTTATTGACCTGAGGAGCAAAATATGTGGTAAGAGCCTTAATTGCAGCTTCACTTCTGTCATCTGTAGGTTGCAATGTCTTAAACACTTCCCAAACTTCTCTACCTGCTGTATGAAGTAATAATGCCTTCTTTTGGGCATCCTTCATATTCCCTAATGCTTCTAAATAAATCTTAAATTCCTCATACCACTGGTGCCATCGTGTTGCAACAGAATTGGGGTCAGCTGTGATGCTAAATCGTTCAGGATGTTCAATGTCAAAAGGAATTTTGAGTGCTTACCTTGATTGGGTTAGGCTACTGTTCTAAAGTCACCTTGTAACTTCCTACCTTTTTTGTATCCTACCCAATTTTAAAATTCTCTTTGTTTTCTTGTTTTGTTTGCTTGTGTTTGATGAAATTCTTCCGGTTGCATGGGGAGTCCTCATTGGGCTTTTTTTCTGCTTCTCTTGCAATCAATTTTTCTTCTGCTTCTCTATGATCTCTGCGTGTATTCGTCCTCCTGTCGTCTCCAATATTAAGTAGGGTGTAAATCGTCAGGTGATTTCAGCATATTACTCACCTGAAAATTAGTGAATAATTATTAGTAATTATCCATGAATTAGTGATGTTGTTTGTCCCTTCCGATGTCGCCAATATTAAGTAGGTTGTAAATCCTCTGGTGATTTCAGTATATTACTCACCTGAAAATGAGTTAGTAATTATTAGTAATTATCCATGAATTAGTGATGTTGTTTGTCCCTTCCGATGTCGCCAATTTTTCTCGGTGGGGTTTAATGATATGTTGGTATTCTTAAAATACATTTAATGGACTTGTGATTACATTGCTCTGTGACTCTGGGCTTCTACAACCAACTCCCAACTTAATGTTAAGCGTCTCATAAACAAATCTCAAAACCAAAACAATCATACGAACATAAGAGCATCGCTCTCAAAGACTTAAATCCTACTCCAGTACAAAAGTAATAAGAATCACATCCTATCTTTGAGGTAATTAATAAATGCTTAAACCCTAATATCAAAATACATCATTTCAGTTATGTACAAAGCATAACATGTTTTATCAATGCAATATGATGCAATGTTGCGCTCAATACACGTAACGTTTGAGGTAATACAGTACATTATTACAATAATACATAACAATAACCTTCCTGCAACTTCCAACCATGTGGAAACATGATGCAATACCCAGCTTGTGCGTCATACAGCATACCTTTTAGAAAAATTACATAAGACTTCCTAACTAAACTACGTGAAATGAAAATTTAATACTTTAAAATGACGTAAATTTACACATACGGAACTGATAATAAAACTAAAGGAATGAAAAAAAGTCTTCTTATGTAATTCACATACATTTACTTAATCCTACGGGAGTGGGACCCATCTTACGAGCTGGCTATACATCTCTTAAATACACAAATAAAATATGTGAATAAAATAATCTACTCTCAAGTAGACCAGCTTCATAAGAATATACATATGTAAATAATAAATTAGTGAAATGTGTATTTTGATAAATTTTACTTGCAGAGGTGAAAATCAAAGGAAAAAATTATTCCCATAATGGAGATGTTTGCTGAATGTATAAAATAGAAAATTTCCATTTCATTAGAATTACTCATATAATGGAGTTGACCAGCAGATATATTGAAAGATCCAAGACCTCCGAAGTTCATCGTATGAGCGAACATATGCATGCTACGTGGTGCAGCCTGTTTTGTCTAAAGCTGAAGGACTGAAGATAAGACTTTAGTAATTTGTCATCTAAGTTCAATGAATTTGCAGTGTGATTGATTTAACGCTGGTTTGCTGGATGTGAGTCAAAGGGAAGAAATGGATTGGAAAATATTTGATTGCACGTGTTAACTAAAGTGCCTTTTTCCTCCAAGGAGTTTATGCCATAATTGGTGTATGAAAACTGTCACAACTAATTTGAAGCCAGCCAGGGTTGATGGCAATTCCAAAGTCTAATGACAATTCTTGAAGCTGGGACTAATGCAACTCTATTCTGGATACTTATCAGGAACCAACGGCGAGAGAGGATGACCCCAGACTAGACAATGGTCACTTTAAAGATGGAGTTTACTGGGCCTGAACTACTGTTGTCACAAATACAAAAAATATATCGTGCTCATTGAAGTCTTTGT
>NC_090737.1:141197574-141230074 GCF_036898095.1 Palaemon carinicauda
ATTCGAACACATATGAAGAGCCAAACTGAAACGATTGATGGATTCTAAAAGACAGGAATGGAGCCAGAAGATTGTTAAAAAACAGATCTACATATTTCCGAAAGGTGCCTACCATGATGAAAGGACATAAAATCACATAATTGTGATAGGACACAATTCACATATTTTCTTACTTAATAATATTTTAGCATTTTGGTCTCATTACTTTATAGTACTTCGGGATATTTTATAAGCTATCCGTACTAATTCTCTGCATTCGATATGGGAACAGGATCTCTCTCTCTCTCTCTCTCTCTCTCTCTCTCTCTCTCTCTCTCTCTCTCTCTCTCTCTCAACTTCTGTATGCTTACATTACCAATTATAGAGTTTATCCATTGAAATCGTTTTTATTTGGGAATCCTTGCATTGCAATATCCAGATGAAGTTAATAGTTTATGCGATTCGTCTCTCTCGTGTAATTAACATCAACCTTTTTGACCTGAGTGAATTTTCCAGTTTGACCAGAAAATTCCTTGACAAGTATCATTACCTAACGTTTTAATTGAGCAGTTTCTTGATTTCCTAGTAGTATCGCTGCCACATATACTGTATATTACAAAACAGTTTGGTCATAAATTATGAAACAGGACATTGTGTGATTTCAAGGTCACATTTAATTGCTTCTGTCCATTTATCCATTTTTGTCCCCTCTCCTCCTGTCTGTCTGTTCTCTTTTTCATCAAGTCACTCTAGCGAGCATCCATAATAGGTTCCTCTCCGTCCCATTTAGCTCCTCTTCCAATGAAATTTGCCAACGATTCTGAAGCATTTCAAGTCTGTTTAATTGGGTCTCTCCCCGTCGTTTTTTTTTTCCCTCGCTTCTGTTTTCTGTCGTCTTCCTCTTCATCCTGAGTTATGGATCCCTCATCACTTCAGTTCTTGTTCCCGTTGTATCCATGAACTCGTCATTCTTGTCATAGAAGTGGCGTGACTGGCGTCCCTCCTCTTGTTTCGTTATAGAATTATTTCTCTCGTTTTGTGACGTCAATTTCATAGGGCTAGTATGGTCATCCTATCTCTTTATCTAGAATTCCATTTAATTTTAGGCATTTGGGCAAGTGTCTTCTCGCACTAGTTATCCGCGGATAGCAACTGCCCTTTAGAAATGGAGTAATTTTCCAAAATTCAAGACAGCATAGTATCGAATACTACACAAAAATGTTTGTTGGCAGTCTTATCAAATAAACACGTAAGCGGAGTTATCATAACTTGTATACCTGGGTTCAAATACCATCCAATTATGTTACTGCAATTCTTTGTTGAAGCTGAAAATTCTCTTATTATAAATGAATCAATACTAGAAGACTTCCGACTACTGTAATAGCAATTTTGAAGACCAAAATATATTTCATTATAATCGCAAGAGTCTTAAGTTGCTTTCGTCAAAATTCTAAATTGATGTTTCGCGAAATTTTATCATGCATAATTAGTGCTCAGAATGCCTTTCTTTCAGTCGTACTTTACTTGCAAAATTTGTGGTGCTATTTTTGGGGGATAGGTTAAGCCATTTACCTTAGGTTTGGTGGTAACCATGTTACTATGTTTTCATACATCGCCTCTGCACCTTTGCTTCTGCTGGTGGTTGGTTTCAATTAAGCGCCCCATATGCCAGAACAGGTCCTTGTGCTTTACTGTACCTGTTGCAGATGTCCCAACTTTCACTAACTGTCTTCGCAGCTTGGGGAAAAGTTTAATATATATATATATATATATATATATATATATATATATATATATATATATATATATAGATAGATATATATATATAGATATATATATATATACATATATATATATATATATATATATATATATATGTGTGTGTGTGTGTATACATACATACATATATATGTATATATATATATATATATATATATATATATATATATATATATATATATGCATATATATACATGTATATATATATATGTATATATGTGTGTGTTTATATACTGTATACATATATATATATACTATATATATATATATGTGTGTGTATATATATATACAGTATATATATATATATATTTATATATATATATATATATATATATATATATATATATGTGTGTGTATATATATATATATATATATATATATATATATATATATATATATATATATATATATATATATATATATATATATATATATATATATATATATATATATATATATATATATATATCAGTATATATATATATGTATATATATATATATATATATATATATATATATATATATATAAAACGGATTTTGAGCAAAGCGAAAAATCTATTTTTGGGTGAGATCGCCATGTCGTCCTGATGGAAGTTCCTAAGGTAGCTTCAAAAGGATATATTATATACTACAGTGATATTCCCAAAGAATTAACCTTCAGGTTCCAGAATTCTAACTCCTGGAGCGAATATCCTTAAAATTTTCTCAAGGATATCGCATAATATCAGAGGACGCATTCTTGACACGTCACATAGCAATCTGTACCCCAAACAGCGTTAACGCTTCGAGGGGGACGTGGCAAAAGAATAGAGGGGGGCCGTAACAAGGTTACCCCCATTCCCGTACTACTATTGACCACCACCCCAGCGCCATTCCCAGGATGGCGGACATTCCTTGTAGCATTGAGCGGGGTGCTACAGATACAGTACGTCAGGGAAGGAACTGGGAAGATCTTTTCTTTCAAGAAAGAAGGGTGGGTCCATCAGGACGACATAGCGATCTCACCCAAAAATAGATTTTTTGCTTTGCTCAAAATCCGTTTTTTGGGCTCAAGCCATGTCGTCCTGATGGAAGTATACCAGAGCATTAATGCATCTGTGGATTTCCATCAGTGCATTAACCTTGGGACAACCTTTCTATGACCATTTGGATCAATCGAGACAAATGACGTTACCGTTTTCCGTCATTATCACTAATCATTTCCGATGTTAGTGCTTCCTGCCCCCTACAGGGAAGAGTCATTCTAGATGGTAGAAAGGGGGGTCTCAAGGTAAGCATATATTGTATGGACAAACATAAGAATACACCAGATGAACAAACCGTCTCGTAGTTTGTGAAAATTACCAAATACTTAACAGTGTTTCTTAATTCCATTGTTTGTGAGCATACAAATATATAAAATTACATACTCTGGACTATAATCATGCAATTGTCGGGCGAGTTAGGACGCAATTACATTCTAATAGACGTTTATTAGTAAGTAAAACGAATGTAGCATGATAACAGAACTATACATGTAACCTGTACAGAGATTATCTTTCTTTCTTGGAAAGCAAGAAATGATGAGTGCCACTCTCAGATTGAAGAAAATTATAAAACAAATTCTCTTCATAATTCCTGTACTGGTTACTTTTATTGGCACTGTGTACTACGTTTACCGGCACTAGTGCTATCTGTATAATTCCACAAATGGGATTTTAAACAGAGCTAGTGTCACCATGGTAACACTTGATCAAAGGAGGTCACACCCTAAGAGGGATGACCTCTTCTCCCTTTAATTGACCGTCCCAGTTAATTAGCTGTTCATCGTAGAATTAGACGGCGGGTTAAGTATTCTACCCGACGTCACCACATACTGCTTCAGATCATGGACTTGCTTAGCATAGTGTTTGTAGAACACTGTGGATGATTCTCACCCAGTATATGTGCGAGGACATTTGAAGTCCGAACCATTGACTGTCTATAACAGTAATTAGGGGGCAGGTTTTAATACACTTCCTGCCACCACTACATAGTGTTTCAGTTCATGTACCTGTTTCGCATAGTGTTTGTAAAACACTCTGGATGATTTCCATCCAGTGTATGAACGAAGACGCTCAAATTCCATATACTGAAAGAAGTTCAGTGATGAAGCAATCTTTCTCGGATCATGACCTACGGGAGTACTGTCAGGATATGCTCTACTAATAAAGTAGGTGAGCTTCGCCCTCAGTTGTTTTAGGGATAAGTTTGATCCAGAGGTTTCTCCTTTAAAGAACTGTGCCCCCCTGAAGTCTGAAGTTCTACGAAGATAGACCTTTAGACACTCTACCGGACATAGAGAGACATCTTCCTTCAGAGGGCAGATTCTCCAGGGACCCCACCTTTTAGTGGGTAGCTCATTCCTAGCGAGAAAGGATGGATCAGGGAAGAGATTCAGTTCTCCTGTTTCTGAGCACTGAATGTGGCCCTCATCCCTAGAAAGGGCCACTATTTCACTAACTCTAGCCCCTGAGGCTATAGCGAACAGAAAAATAACCTTTTGGGTTAGATCCTTAAGCGAACAATCTTCATTGTTCAAGGATGAGGCATGATGTAGGACCTTGTCCAAAGACCAAGAGATGGGCTTTGGTGGTGCAGCAGGCCTAAGCCTCGCACCTGCCTTCAGGATCTTATTAAAGATCTCATTCGCCAAGTCTACTTGAAAGGCATATAGAAGAGGTCTAGTCAAGGCTGACTTGCACGTAGTTATCGTGTTGGCCGCCAAACACTGGTTATGAAGATGGATAAAGAAGGACATGCAGAAGCTCATTGAAATCTCTCTCAGTCCTTTTGCTTTTACAAAAGCAACCCACTTTTTCCATGATGACTCAAGGTGATTGGACAGGATGAATTGGAAATCCTAAGTCTGTCCCTTCCATTTCAGTGACATGATGTCTATCATTTAAATTAGAGGATCCTCGTATAGGGCTACATATCAAGGTAGTTCCTTGACGGCGCTCGTAATGAAGAGGACGGATTGCAGTTCGGGGACTTGTTCCCATCTGGGAGAGAATAGGTCTCCGTCCGTGGACCATTCTAACTCTATCGGCCTGAGCCTGAGTAGAGCATCCACTGTCACATTGCGGATTGGTTGTATGTGAACTGCTGACAGGTGCCATCTCTTTAGGTAAGGGATGGCTAACTACACCTAAACTGTATGAGACGTTTCTTAGTATCGTCGATTGCAGTGTCTTGTTATCGCTTCGGAGTCCCAGATCAGCTGTAGACAATCTGATCTGCTTAGAGAGAGTTCCCCTACTCATGACTGGACCAACATGGTCTTGAGATTTTCGGGCTTTGACCTTTGTTAGGGAAGCAATTAAGGAAGGACCGCTATCGGTCTTTTTAGGCCTCTTCGAGCGTTTGATGCTTGTTTTCTCCAGGCTCCCAGCACATCTTGCAGCCGTGCTCTTAGCACAGGGCCTGCCTTTATTGCGAACTGGAGAGAGAACAGGGTTCCTCCCTGTTCTCGTTTTGGGAATCTGAAATTTATCTTTCATCCACGATGTTCCGGGGACCGGATCATTTCTTCAGATGTTCATAGACCAGCCACCTTGGGTGCTGCCCACCCCAGCCTCTTGTCCAGGAACATTGTTGCCTGAACCTTTTTTAGGCTTAAATATTGCATGACTGTGTCTGCCAATTTTATGAAGGCAGCTAGGACTCTGTCTAGTCTGACGAGTATCTTTCCTAGGAAATGCGTTACTTTGTGTAACCTGAATCCTAGATAGGAGGGGAAAGGGTGATTGACAGGAAGCTGCCGATAGACGACTTTCAGGTCTGGTAAGACTATAGGCACCCTTTTTTGCAGCGGGGTCCTTATGTTCAGGAGGATAAACCTCCTGGACTCGTTGTTTTATTTGGACTTGTTGAGTGGCGATAAGTCCTGAAAGACTCCGAATTTTCTTAAGTCCTTCTCGTAAACACACAACGGCCTTCCCTGGAATCCGGTGGACTAAAGTTTCCTTACCACCTGTATGCTCTAGAGCTCTCAGGTAAACTCCTCCAGGAGGGTTTTGGATAATCAGAAGAGTAGAGGAAATGGTGGTAGAGATATATCCACCTCTCATCTTAGTCCTCTCTTGATTAGGCCATGGACCCAAGGATCGAAGGTCCAGCGATCCTAAAGGAATCTCCCTCATACTAGAAGCATTTCTATGCTTCGACTGATCAGTAGGAATCTCTTTTCGACCATCTGTCTGTGACATCTCGGTCACTACAACTGTAGATTGTTGTTGAACCGTTCGAAATGGATGTCCAGACCTCTCCATCTTCCTTTTAGGTTGGGGACCCACAACCTTAGAAGATTCTCTTTTTGAAAGGATGCCCCACTTTTGGAGAAGTCCTACTTTCTCCGTGGAGACGTTCTTAATCACTTTCTTGACTACCTCGTCTGGAAAGAGGTCTTTACCCCAGATGTTGGAAGATATTAGCTTTCTTGTATCATGTTTCGCTGTTGCGTTGCTAACACAAACTCCCTACATGTTCTTCTAGCCTTTATAAAGGCATAAAGGTCTTTTACCAAAGTAGCCATATGTATTTTAGCTAAGACCTTAAGCATGTCTGGGGCATCTTGATGAGCCGAACAGAACTCTATGTAGTTCTGTAGAGATAAGGAGGCTGCAAGTCCCTCCTTTGTTTCTTGTTCATCCTGTAAGAGAAACTCAGATAATTTTGGAAGATTTTCCTTAAATTGTCGACTGGCGACAACCGCCTCAAGTCTTCCTACTGAAAAGGTGAAATGGGCCTCCTTCCAGTTCTTCTCCTGTCTGGGAAATGCTAGTGACAGAGGCTCGCACTCCTTGAGTGTAGGACACGGTTTACCTGTCTCTATTGCCTCAGTGACATATCTGAAAGCCTTCTCCGTAAAGGGGAATAAAATTAAAACAGGAGCAAGAAAGGAAGAGTGCTTGTTACCCGGTGTAGATACCTTCGACACCGAGTAACCCGCCTTTTCTATGCTGCTTTATAGGATAGCCTGTGCTTTATCATTGTCGAGAATCATAACCTCCTTTGATTCCGTTCCTTTTCCTGATGTTGGTTCATCCTTCAGTCTAATGAAACGGTTTGGGAAAGCGTCAAAGCTTGGCCAGATCTGGATTTTGTCCAAAGGAACAGCACCCATCTTCTCCGAGATGTAGAGTTTGCCGTTTAAAATCGGCATTAGCTCCGCAAACCTCCAGGGATTGGTTGTGGAGCATGTCAGAAGGTCTTGATCAACGAATCTTTTGTACGACCCTTTAGGAGCGACAAGTGGAGCTTTACCAAGCTCTACCTTGCATTTCGCTTTCTGCTTTGTACTCTGTTTGCACAAATTTTCTACTAGATTCTTGACTTGAGCCCATAACTGGTTCATTCCATCTAAAAGAGGGATAGAAGGCGGAGATATTGATGTCGTTGGCTCATGAGCCTGTTGGGACGGAGACGATTCCAACCCGACATTCTCCCCTTCTTCCCGTGGGCGCCTTTTGCCCTCCTTCCCGAAGGTTATCTGGCCATCGGGAAATGTACCTCGTGTCTGGGGTACCACTATTTCCTTACTCGCTGTTGGAAATAGTAACCTACACATCTTGTCATTAGGCAGGTAAGGTCCCAGAGAGATTTTCTGAAAGCCTCTCACCCAGTTGTGTAGATTGAAACGAGCTGCATCCCTAGTCTCCACCGACTTGGGATTCTTGAAACCTTCAGACGATAGGGCCCGGCATACTTTGCAGGCCTGCGGATTCCAATACTGCAGGTGTTCGGAAATAATATTGCAGGGGGCATGAAACCTGCATACATTATGTCCGTAAAAACACTTACTCTTAGTTTTGCAGAAGACTGCAACACATGATATCTGGCGTTCCTCCTGTAAAGAAAGGAAAACAAAATGAGTATACGATTGATTATCTCACTGATAACCAATAAATCAAAGGTCATATCTTAACAGAATAGCTTAGGATAGCAAGCTATAAAGGGATAGTAGGAGACACATACTTGTGTATCCCTTGCAAGCAAATGCTGGTACCTCCCCTCAGTATTAAGTGATAGGAATTTCCTTTTCGAAGGAATTCCAACTGAAAAAGGGGGTTTTTTAACCCCTAGGGATAGGAAGTGTATACTTCACTGTCCCTTTCATACTAAATACTGTGGGGTATGGAAGACTGATTTCTCAATCAGCTTAACGAAGAAACACTATTCCTTCAATGTAAGAGCGGCTGCAGCATAAGCTCACATGAGGATACCCAAGATATGCTAGAAATAGTTACTGTATAATCATACTGTAGTTTTCTATTTGCAGTATGCACTATATTGCAATATACTGGCTACTGTATAATTATGTATGGTATGATCCAGCCAATGTGTTGCCTTTCTGGTAAGCAACTGACTGTATGGTCCAGCTGGCATGATGCCAACTGGACTGGGGAAAGGAAAGACATATATTTGTATATATCCCACCCAACTTATATGCTGTGACCCCCTTACAAAATTAAAACATAGAGTTTCCTAATCATGGAGACTCGAGGATAAGGGCTCTGCCCTTTAAGGGTTAGGAGTGTAATCTCCAGTCTTTAAAATTTTAATATTGCAGGGTAATCTTAAGACTGATTTCTAATCAGAATATTGAAGAATTAAAATCTTTCAATATGAGATTGGGTTCCACAAATATTTGGGTAGGATTTTCAAATATATTGGAAAAACACTACTAGCATAAAAATATACAGAAGCTTTCTATTTGCAGTATATCCTATACTGCAGAAATACTAACTACCTGTATATACATATACTGTAGTACAGCCAGCATGTCGTCGGCATAGCTAGCTAATGCTAGCACATCTAGCCTTCTAGCTAAAAGAAAGAGATATAGCATAGAGAACAGGCTACCTAATACTGTATATATATACAGTAAAAGGGATGTAAAAGTCTACTATTACTACCTTCTCCAGAAAGAAGTTTCAAATGGAAGGGGAGAATATAAAATTCAAGCTTCCATCCAGCTACAGTACTGTCGCCGGCAAGGATCTGTCTAAACCTTGCCGGCCGGCACCGCTGGCCAGTACTGCCGAGTAGCAGTACAGTCGGCGTGCTGCCGGTTGAGCAGGCACCATTCTGTGCCGGCCAGGTAGGCAGTAGCCACTGTTGCTAGCAGTTCAAGAAAGAACTAAAGAACCTTTGTAAACAGAAGGGACTTCCCACTTACAGCCAACATAGCCAGCAGCTGCCGGCCGGCAGCTGCCCTGGTTGCCTGCCAGCAGTCACCATGACAGCCGGCCGGCAGCAGCCATGACTGCTGGCCGACAGTAGTCTTTACTGCCAGCAACTAAAATGGCCGGCAGCTCACAGCTGTCATTACTGCCGGCCGACAGATATTAAGACTGCCGGCCGGCAGCTATCAACTGTAAGAGGGGGATTCTGGTCGATCCCGGCAACCCACCGGCAACAGTAAGGTTGTCAGGATTCGCCAACATAAAGGGATAGAAGGGAAGGGAAAAGAGGGTCCTGTGAAAGGTACAGCAAGAGCCAGCAAGAGCCGGCCATAGCCTGTCCTTCCCCACCTAACAAACTCCGTTCCTGTATTAGAACCATCCCAGGCGGCTAAAGAATTCTATTCCTTAGCCTAGGGTTAGATTAATACAATTAAGAGGTTGGTAGCACCCTCGCCACCACCTCTAAGGGAAAGGAAACGGGGTTGCAGTGCCAGTGTCCCCTAAGCATTAGAAGAATTCTATTCCTCAGCCTAGGGTCCACTAGCACAGGACTAGTCTGCTAGGTCACAGGAAGAAGGGTCATATCGTACAGACCCTTCAGGAGTGGCCTAGGGAAGTCTAGCCTCCTATATCGGTAGCCTAACGTAGCAAAAGAATTCTATGCATCTTGCCAGGTAGCTACCGACCACAGACTAAAAACTCTGAGATTCTGGCCAAAACCCCAAAAACCTGCATCTGCGGTTACAGAGGAAGGGCAGAAAAAACCGTAGGAAAGTCATGCCTGAATTAAAAATTCGAGGCCGACCCGCTAAGGTTGTAGCCTGAGGCTACACTCAGAGGGAAGAGGGATTACTCTTAAACTCCCTTTTTTGAGAGGGGTAAAGTTTATCCAATTAAAAGAGATACCTATCTCTGCATAATTGAAATCACCACACACAAGGGTAACCGGGAAGTGTCTAACGTATAATAACACGCCTAGGTTAGGAACCTAGGCGAGACGAGATCTCGGTACCTCACTCTCCGAGACTCTAACTATACGATCGACATGGAAAGGAAAAATATGCACAATGTAAATATCTTTACAAGAATATATTGCCTAAATAGCTAACATAATAAAATAATTAATTAATGATATATGATGCTATTTAAAAACCGGGAAGTCGTTCTGCTAACTAAATAACATGCCCAACGAATGACAGCGCTCATAGCGCCTCCGGTACAGGCTAGCTCTAAACACAATAAATTACTCAAATTTCACTGTGAAAAGGGAGCTAAAAAAACTATTCATTGTAAAGACCCAATACTCAACTTTCCGAAGGCGAAAGAAGTTGGAGAATGCATAATTAATCCTTGAAAATCGATCGAAAAGTTAGATCAACAGGGAACACCACTGAGCGAAATCGCTACAAAATTAGGAATGTCCGCCATCCTGGGAATGGCGCTGGGGTGGTGGTCAATAGTAGTACGGGAATGGGGGTAACCTTGTTACGGCCCCCATCTATTCTTTTGCCACGTCCCCCTCAAAGCGTTAATGCTATTTGGGGTACAGATTGCTATGTGATGTGTCAAGAATGTGGCCTCTGATATTATGCGATATCCTTGAGAAAATTTTAAGGATATTCGCTCCAGGAGTTAGAATTCTGGAACCTGAAGGTTAATTCTCTGGGAATATCACTGTAGTATATAATATATCCTTTTGAAGCTACCTTAGGAACTTCCATCAGGACGACATGGCTTGAACCCAAATATATATATATATATATATATATATATATATATATATATATATATATATATATATATATATATATATATATATATATATACGCGTGTGTGTATGAGTATTTATATGAAGTTGTATGAGGTCTTTAGTGTAATAACTTCAATTTTAAAGTCATAGCTCTGAAGAAAACAGCATGGAACGTCTGAAACAAACTATATACTGTATAATTATCTGCATGCTATTTCTTTCAGTGTGATAACTTTAAAATTGAAGTTATTATTCTGGAAAAAAGACACTCAGCTTCATATTTTAGAGGGAATGATTTACATTTCAAAGGTGCAATGTATTTTGAGTTTAAAGATTATAATTTATTAATTATGTAACCACGTTGAATTAAGGGACAGACTATCACAATTTTTACATTTTCCTTTCTAGCTTCTTTTTCTGCAACGAACTTTATTAGACAACAATAATTGGAAATTTAACTTATGATAAAGCATACTTCCTGTATCTGCATAATTTTTCGCAAGCCACTTTTGCAAGAATTTGTTTAGTGGGAGAGTTTTGCATGCGCGCTGCAGTATAAAGAATTTGCGCTCCTTGTTGGAAGCAATCTTAATTTGGGATCATGTCTATTTTGAGCCCCCTTCCACGCAAAAATAAGTCTTGTGCCAGTCCAGTCTAGCTTTTTTGTATACTTTTTAACTTCGCTACTCTCTCTCTCTCTCTCTCTCTCTCTCTCTCTCTCTCTCTCTCTCTCTCTCTCTCTCTCTCTCTCTACACCTTTTGAAGTACTTCGTGGGTTTTTATTCATTAATTTTTCTGATGTACTTTCATTCTCTCATCCTTGCTTTTTTTCTGTTCTTCTCAATTGGTATAATTTTCTCATTGTTCCTTTCCCCATTCCACTTCTTAATTCTGTATATAGGCTACTCCTTATCTTGCTATCGCGGTTGTTCTCATTTCTTACTCTTCCACCTTCCGATCACATTGTTCCGTACAGTGGTCGCTTTTTGCTTCTTTTTCTTCTCCACTCCGCTGTTATTGCTGTCCTTTTTCATCCCTCTTCTCAAGCATCTCCCCTGAATCCGTCTTTGTCAACCCTTCCCTCTTTTCCGAATCCATAAGAATTAATCATTCACCTTCGTCGCTCGGGTCCCTTCACTCTCAGGAGGTCTTTGCCTTCTGCTATCAATAAAGGCGACTTTGCCGTCGCTATCTCATGGAACGCTCGTGTTCCTGTTGTGAAAGGAAAATTGTCACTCGCCATTTTACTTCCTCTTTTATTTTTGGTATCCTTTCAGTCATCAGACAAATCAGTGATGCTGACATGGAATTTTTTTTATTTACTTTTTTCCTGTGAATCTTTCTATGCGCCAAAGGGACCATTATCTGTCGACCCTTGATGTATGATTAGATTTTATTCACAGCTGTCAAGATTTTAGATAGGATTCCTCTCTGGAATTTAAAATCATAAGGACAATGGATAGGAATAGGTTTTTCATCTTCCTAGGATTTGGCAAAGAATTTATATTCCACTTACACTTTCAGTAGCTTTGGATAGGATTTCGTTTTGTATTCTATTTTTTTTTATCAAGGTTTTCAAGACTAAAGATAAGATTTAGGGATTTGGATAGAATCCCATTTTAAGACTTATTTTGGATTTACAATTTCAAACTCTACATTTTTTCCCTCATAGCATTTTAGGGGTGGCTTTTCTTGCATTTCACTACTAAGAATTAAGACCGAATTAATATTTTTCTTATTGTTATTACAAACTAAGCTAGTGCTAGACTGGCCAAGGCACTACCGCTGGAGGGTTATTTGGTCCTTTGACTGGCCTTTGATATTGGATTCCTCTCTGGTTATGTCTCAATTTTCCTTTATGTACACACAGAAGAGTCTGCCATATTTTCTACAAATTCTCTTCTTTCCTCTTACACCTAACCACTAAGATAACCGAAAAATTATTATTCTCTCAACGTTTTAATTACTGCACTGTAATTCTTGGGTGGTTACTTTCCACTTGGTAAGGGTTGAAGAGACTCTTTAGCAATGATAAGCAGCTCTTCTAAGAGGACAATTCAAAATCAAATGATTTGTTCTCTAGTCTTGGGTAGCGCTAAAGCCTCTGTACCATGGTCATCCACTGTCTTGAAGTAGAGTTCTCTTACATGTGAGTACACTCAGGCATACTACTCTATTTGTTCTCTTCTTAAATGGTGTTGGGAGGGCTTAATAGGCCATAGATGCCTAGTGGTTTATCAAAAGGTTGTCTTTTTTGTATCTGTTTCTTTATCCTCCTCATAAGTATTCATTTTCAAACCCATCGTTACTGTCCTCCCTTCTGTTGAAGTGGCTATCCTTGAGGGTACTTAGCCTTGCTTGGTGTGTCAGCTCTACCATGATGACCAATTTTATCGGCCATTTTGTCTTTAGTCTATGAATTATATGAGTTACTTCATATACACTCATGTACATAAGTAGTTTGTTATCATTAGTGTTAAGTTTGTTTTCAAATATGACGAGATCTTTTTATTGTTTTTAATTCTTATTCTGTCTGGAAATATTGAGCAAATCCGGGACCAAAGCGTATTGGATTCAAAATTGTCATCTAATACATTGGAATATTCGTGACTGCATGGCAATATTTGAGACATTGCAGTTACACCCAGACAGTATGATATGCTATTATGCTCTGAAAAATGGCTTCTCATAAGCCCTGCTATGAATGTGGATGTCATGAAATTCAGGTCATAAAAGTTTATAGCATGAAAGTTTGTGTTATCTTTGATTGTCTTCTTATCATTATCACTAAGATACAAAAAGATGCCAGAAGGCTTGTTTTGTGCTTGTTGGTGATTTCAACGCTCACCATGCAGAGTGGTTAATATCTGTTTCTCCTGGACTTTGCCTCTGAATCAAGCTGTGAGCAAATCATAAGTGAAGCTACTCACAGGTCTAGTAACAACAGTTACTTGGACCTAGTATACACTGACTCCCCTGGTGCTATAACATGTACAAGTCAATTTTTTTGTGTCACAAATGAGAATTGTAACTGAAAGGAGAGAATATGGATGTGGTGGCCTATGTGATAACGTCCCTGACTGGTTCTCCAGCTGTCTAATCAATCATACCATGGTTTTGTTAGTAATTAAGACTGAACAGCCTGTCCCTGATATGTCATACTCATGTAAGATATATATATATAAAATCTCAAGCAAGCTGGAATGACATTTTGAGTGATCTTTTGCATTTGAATTGGTCACAGTTGTGGAATAATGTTGAACCTATTGTTCTCTTGAATGAGAATTTGGTCAACATATTGATAGGTGTATCCTTTCTATTGTACTAAAATACTGAGTGAAAGAAAAAACTTGTTTAATGATAATTGTAGACACGGTTATTTGAAGAAGCAGGACGCTTATCATCTTTGGAAGGGTGACGGATCAGATTTGTCTTGGAATAGGTACTCAGAAAAGAGCCGTTGATTAGAGGCTTTATGCTTCAACCGAAAAGGAATACAATTTAACCATAAAAAACCCTTTTTGGTACAACCCAGGAACATAAATGGTGGGCTACCCTTAAATCTGCACTAATTGGTATTGCTGTAACAGTTCCTACTTTACTTAAATCAGATGGCTCTGTTACTCAATGTTCAAAGGAATAGGCAACCTTTGGGCTGATGTGATTGACAGTAAGGAGAGTAATAAGAAACTCGATATTTGTCAATCTGTTTTCCCGAGGTAGTAGGTTGGCCAGGGCACCAGCCACCCGTTGAGATACTATCACTAGAGAATTATGGAGTCTTTTGACTGGCCAGACAGTACTACATTGAATAATTTTCTCTGGTAACGGTTCATTTTCCCTTTGCCTACACACACAACAAATAGTCTGGCCTATTCTTTACACATTCTCCTCTGTCCTCATACACCTGACAACACTGAGATTACCAAACAATTTTTCTTCACCTAAGGGGTTACTGCACTGTAATTGTTCAGTGGTCACTTTCCTCTTGTTAGGGGTAGAAGAGACTATCTATGGAAAGTAGCTCTTCTAGGGGAAGGACACTCCAAAATCAAACTATTGTTCTCTAGACTTGGGTAGTGCCACAGCCTCTGTGCCATGATCTTTCACTGTCTTGGGTTAGAGATCTCTTGCTTGGGGGTATACTCGGGCACGCTGTTCTGTTTTGTTTCTCTTCCTCTTGTTTTGTTAAAGTTTTTATAGTTTATGTAGGAGATATTAATTTTAATGTTGTTTCTCTTCTTAAATTTTTATTTCTCCTTGTTTCCTTTCCTCACTGGGCTATTTTCCCTGTTGGAGCCCCTGGGCTTATAGCATCCTGCTTTTCCAACTAGGTTTGTAGCTTAGCAAGTAATAATAATAATAATAATAATAATAATAATAATAATAATAATAATAATAATAACAAACCTACTAGTTTAGCTTTTCAGTCCCAAGAAATTCAAAGTCTTGATGGACCTTGATGCTTATGGAGATGTAGACCCAAATGGCATTTTCCTGTGTTTTTTTTTTTTTTTTTATAAAAAGCGCTGATTTCTTAGCTCCCAAGTTATTATTATTATTATTATTATTATTATTATTATTATTATTATTATTATTATTATTATTAATCGCTAAGCTACAACCCTAGTTGGAAAAGCAGGATGCTATAAGCCCAGGGGCCCCAACAAGGAAAATAGCCTAGTGAGGAAAGGAAACAAGGAAAAATAAAATATTTCAAGAGTAGTTACAACATTGAAATGAATATTTCCTAGATAAACTATAAATACTTTAACAAAACAAGAGGAAGATAAATTAGATAGAATAGTGTGCCCGAGTGTACCCTCAAGTAAGAGAATTCTAACTCAAGACAGCGGAAGACCATGGTACAGAGGCTATGACACTACCCAAGACTAGAGAACAATGGTTTGATTTTGGACTATCCTTCTCCTTGAAGAGCTGCTTGCCATAGCTGAAGAGTCTCTTCTACCTTTACCAAGAGGAAAGTAGCCACTGAACAATTACAGTGCAGTAGTTAACCCCTTGGGTGAAGAAGGATAGTTTGATAATCACAGTGATTATGAGGACAGAGGAGAATCTGTAAAGAATAGGCCAGATTATTCGGTGTATGTGTAGGCAAAGGGAAAGAACTGTAACCAGAGAGAAGGATTCAATGTAGTACTGTCTGGGCAGTCAAAGGACCCCATAACTTTAGTGGTAGTATCTCAACGGCCAGGAAAAAGTTCTGTTTGCAATTGTTGGACAATTGGTAATATTACTCCATACGGTAATTGTATTTATGGTAGCTCTATCCCTGCTGATTACCACCCAATTTCCATAATTCCCATAATATCTAATGTTTTGAAAGTCTTATGGTGAAACGTGTAATAGTTATGTTGAAGGCAATAATCTGTTCCCTAGTTTGCATTCTGACATTTGCAAAGGCCTTGGAGCATGTGATGCCCTCACTTTACAAGCTCTTGTCCGAGCTGGTATCTCCATCCCCTCAACGGTCAAAGTATATGGTCTTTTGAACATCTCATGAAGCCAGAAAGAGGTGAGATCATATTCTTCATTTGGAAAATCTCGATTTTAGCCTTTTTCAAATTACATATTCTGGCGTTTACCAAACTGTAGATCCAAATATTTCCAAATTGCAAATTTTAATATTTTATAGCTCTAGATTGTGGTGTTTTCCTAATTCGAGACTTGTGTTTTCGAAATTCTAGATTTTTTGGTAGCTTGTGAATTCTATATTTTTTCGTGACTTCTAAATTCTAGATTTTGGTGTTTTCCCAAATCTATATTTTGTTTTTTCCAAATTTGAGATTTTTATGTTTTCCAAATTTGAGATTCTGGTGTTTTCCACATTCTAGATTTAGGTGTTTTCTGAATTCTAAATTTTGGTGTTTTCCAAATTTAAGATTTTGGTGTTTTTGGAATTCTAGATTTTGGTGTTTTCCAAATTCAACATTATGGTGTTTTCCAAATTTCAGATTATAGTATTTTCCAAAATCGAGATTTTGGTGCTTTCTAAATTCTTAATTTGTTTTCCAGATTCGAGATAATGGTGTTCTTCAGATTCGAAATTATGGCGCTTTCCAAATTCGATGTTATAGTGTTTTCTAAATTCGAGATTTTGGTGTTTTCCAAATTCCAAATTTTGGTGTTTTCCAAATTCCAAATTTTGGTGTTTTCCAAATTCCAAATTTTGGTGTTTTCCAAATTTGAGATTTTGGGGTTTTCCGAATTCAAGGTTTTGGTGTTTTCTTAATTCAAGATTTTGGTGTTTTCCGAATTCTAGATTATGGTGTATTACAAATTCTAGATTTTAGTGTTTTCCAAATTCTAGATTTTGGTGTTTTCAAAATTCAAGATTTTCGACTTTTCCGAATTCAAGAGTTTGGTGTTTTCCTAATTCTAGATTTTAGTGTTTTCCAATTCTTAAATTTTGGTGTTTTACAAATTCTAGATTTTGGTGTTTCCCAAATTTGAGATTTTGATGTTTTCCAGATTCTAGATTTAGGTGTTTTCTTAATTCAAGATTTTGGTGTTTTCCAAATTCTATATTTAGGTGTTTTCCAAATTCGAGATTTTGGTGTTTACCTAATTCAAGATTTTTGTGTTTTCCAAATTTTAATTTTTGGTGTTCCCCAAATTCGAAATTATGGTGTTTTCCTAATTCGAGATTTTTGTGTTTTCAAAATTTAAATTTTTTGGTGTTCCCCAAATTCGAGATTATGGTGCTTTCCAAATTCAAGATTTTGGTGTTTCCCAAATTTGAGATTTTGATGTTTTCCAGATTCTAGATTTAGGTGTTTTCTTAATTCAAGATTTTGGTGTTTTCCAAATTCTATATTTAGGTGTTTTCCAAATTCGAGATTTTGGTGTTTACCTAATTCGAGATTTTTGTGTTTTCCAAATTTTAATTTTTGGTGTTCCCCAAATTCGAAATTATGGTGTTTTCCTAATTCGAGATTTTTGTGTTTTCAAAATTTTAATTTTTTGGTGTTCCCCAAATTCAAGATTATGGTGTTTTCCAAATTCAAGATTTTGGTACTTTCCAAATTCTATATTTTGGTGTTTTCCAAATTCGAAATTATGGTGTTTTCCAAATTCGAGATTTTTGTTTTCCAAATTTTAATTTTTGGTGTTCCCCAAATTCGAGATTATGGTGTTTTCCAAATTCAAGATCATGTTGCTTTTCAAATTCAAGATTTTGGTACTTTCCAAATTCAAGATTATGTTGCTTTTCAAATTCAAGATTTTGGTACTTTCCAAATTCTAGATTTTGGAGTTTTTCAAATTCTAAGTTTAGGTGTTTTCCAAATTAGAGATTATGGTGATTTGAAGAGAATGTTTTCCAAATTCAAGATTATGGTGTTTTCCAAATTCGAGATTAGGGTGTTTTCTATATTCGAGATTTGGTGTTTCCCGAATTCAAGATTTTGGTGTTTTGTTTTTTGTGTTTTCTGAATTCTAAATTTTGGTGCTTACCGAATTCGATATTATGGCGTCTTCCGAATTCGATATTATGGCGTCTTCCGAATTCGAGAATTTAGTGTTTTCCAAATTCGATATTTTTTTGGTGCTATCTAAATTCGAGATTGTGTTTTTTAAATTCGAGATTATGGAGTTTTCCGAATTCAAGATTTTGGTGTTTTCCGAATCCTAAATTTTGGTATTTTACAAATTCTAGATTTTGGTGTTTACCAAATTCAAGATTTTGATGTTTTCCAGATTCTAGATTTAGGAGTTTTCTAAATTCGAGATTTTGGTGCTTTCCAAACTCGAGATTGTGGTGTTTTCCGAATTCGAGATTTTTCTTTAAGTTCAATATTTTTGTTTTCCAGATTCTAGATTTAGGTGATTTACAAATTCGAGATTTTTGTGTTTTCCGAATTCTAGATTTTTTGTGTTTCCCAAGTTCAAGATTATGGTGGGATGTGAGAGGCCATAGATGAAATCCAACAAACGTTGGCGCATGAGGGTAGGTATCCATAATCGGGCCCTACCAGTACTGACATCACAGAGGAGGGTGGCATTAGAGTTGTTGAGGGCAACATCTTCCTCTTGGAGGGGTGTGCAGGATGTCCTTCATGTTTGGTACTCTGGACCTTTTCATGGGGTTTCTGCCAAGGTGTTTTAATCCAATCCCGGGTGAATGGCAGCTAGTGTGCTTCTCGACAGAGCATTGGCATCGAGATTCATTTTCTCAGGGATGTGTTGAAGAGTGCAGTTGTATTCAGCCATGGTGGAGAGGTGTTGGCGGTGCTGGGTATAGCAGGTGTCGGATTATCGAGTGAAAGCAAGCACCAGGGACATGTGGTCTGTGCGAAAGATGAAGGGCATATAAGAGCATATAAGGGCATAATTTCTAAGAACTGGCAAAAGTGACGGGCAGCCAAATGCACCACCAGCAATTCGCAGTCGAAGGTAGAGTAGCCAGATTCCGCCTTGGACAGTTTTCTGCTGAAGGAAGCCAATGAATGGTACGAGCCCCAGACCACCTACTCGAGTGCTGCACCAATAGCAATGTCACTGGCATCAGTGGACAGATGGAGAGTAACATGTGGGACAGGAAAGGTGAGAGCAGCAGCAGTTCATAGACATTCTTTGCGTTGCAGAAGACCGTTGCCTGTAGGGGACACTTCTGGTCTGTTGGCCTGCCCTTGAGGGAAACATAGAGGGGGCCAAGAGTGGTGGTGATGGCTGGGGAAATCTGGTAATAATAGTTTTCCAAGAATTCTTGTAGTGCTTTAGTGGTCGAGGTTGTGGGGAAGTTCTAAACATCTGATACATTCTCATGGAGGGGGTGAATGCCTTCATGGGTGATGCAATGCCATAAGAATGCTACATCATTGGTGCAAAAGATACACTTGTCGTACTGGACTAAAAGGCCGTTCTGTTGCAAGCGGTCGAGAATGATGCGTAGGTGACGGAGGTGTTCCTTTTTAGAGGAAAAGAACTCAAGTATATCATCCACATAACATACACAGAAAGGGAGATCCACTAAGATGCCATCCATAAGGCATTGAAAAGTGGCCCCTGCATTAAAAAGACCAAAACAGGAGTAATGGAATGTGTAAGTCTTAAAAGGGGGTGGTTAAGGTGGTCTTGAGGATCTCTTCTGGGTTCATGGGCACCTGATAATACACTTCAAGAGGTCAAGAATGGAGAACACCTTCGGGTTGTGCAAGTAAGAAGTAATGTCGGCAATGTTGGGTAAGGGATAGTGATCCAGTTCCGAATATATGTTCAGATGCCGGTAATCCATACAAGAGTTTAGGGAGCCATCTTTCTTCAGGATGCTGTGTAGGAGTGACAACCATGGGCTTAGGGCCCTTCTTCCATGTTAGTAAACGTTTGTTTAGTGACTGCCAAATAATCTGGGGCCAGACGCTGGAATTTGGCAAACACAGGGGACCACATCATCTTTATATGGTGATAAATACTGTGCTTGGTGGGAACCGTGGGCGTTTGACAAAGTTCAGGATGGAAGACATGAGGATAAGGAGCACAAGGTCAGATTGAGTGGGGTGAAGAGGGTTTGACGAATGTGAGTGTGCGGTTACTAACCGTTGATGCGCAACATCAACCAGGGGGTGGAAATGGGAGAAGAAATCCGCACTGACAATTGGCCATCTGACATCAACAACGAGAAACTTCCGATGATATTTGGTGCTCCCAAACGATAATGTGAGTGTGTCGTACACGTGTATGGGAATTACAAACCTCTTGGCAGCTACGAGGCAGACATCAGCATGTTTAGAATAACTACGTTGTGTCCTGGAGAGTGGCCTTGGTAGAAATGAGCAGCAAGCACTAGTGTCTACTAAAAGCTGCATGCCCGGACCTGTGTCATGTTAAATGAATAGATTAGTTATAGAAGAGGCCACCGGCACAATTAATGGCCTACTTACAAGTTTTTGGACACTGACAACCATTCACACATTTCATCGCAGAAGCCCCGAATCTGGTGTGGTAGTAGCATAACTGCAGCCAATGGGAGTCAGTAAGTGGCTGTAGAGATTGATTGGGGCGTGGGCAAGGGGCGGCATATGTGGGTGGTGAACAGCTTTGTCGACGCTCCGGCATGTCACGGTGTAGGCGTGTGTGTCTTACCACATTTACGTCAGCTTTTGTCAATGTTGAACAGTTGTCCTCTTCGTCAGGAGTGAAGGCTTTGATGGAGATCTTGAAGGTGGTGAAGTAGCTGTCCATAAGGGTGTTGACTTTGGACATCAGGTCCTTCATGGGCAAAATATCGCCATCTGAGATGGCGCTGCATACAGGTTTTGGGTAGGTGTCATACCCAAAGGGCACGTAATAGGTTCACTTCCTGAGGAGAGCCATCTGTTGCAGGTTGCAGGCGAGCGATTCTGGTTGTTTCCCTGAGGGCGAGCGAAGCCTTTTGGCCACCTAACGGTTGGTGAAAAAGCTGAAAAAACTTGGCTATATGGGCGGCTGGCAATGGTGAGTACTGCTCTACAAGGTATGTTTTAAGGGTGCCGTATGCTATTGGGACATCCCTTTGGTCGCTAGGCCAATCGGAGATTTCCGGGAAATTGTCCTCAGCGATCGCTACAAGGATATATTCTGCTTTGGTGCTTGAGCAAGTCACCCCCTTGACATGAAGCTGAATGTCAGCATTCTGAAACCAGGGGAAAGCCTTTGTACTGGCCAATGTTGGTGGTTTCATTGATTTAGCGTGGAAGGAAGAATCAGGGTCGGCAAGTGGCATCGTCAAACAGTAGGGCACACCGTTGAGGTGGAAGGCAGGAGAGAGATGGTCCTCTAGTGTTCACCAATTGTGCGAGGTCATAGTTAGGTAGTAACAGAGAGGTAAGATGAATGTAAGTGAAGTTTATTCAAGAAGACAACAATCTTTTATACAGACCGTTAAGAGCAAGTATGACACAGCTCTCAAACAGTATGAAATTTGCGATAGTAAGCTTAAACAGGTTTCTATTACTGGTGTGGGGAAGAGCTAGTGATAAAAAACAAAAAAAAGAACGTGTATGAAAACGTGCGGTGCACTTTCAAGAAAGTAGTGATGGTTTAACAGTGAAGGTGATGATGAGGTTCGTACCGATTGTGATGACGATGCCGTTAATAAGTGATGTTTGGCATAGCTCTACATATCATTTTCCTTCCTCATATGTATTGGTGTGCTACTGTCTTAAGCACACATTTGAGTATGAGTTGTTTTCAGATGTATTTAAATGGTTTATTGAACACATCTTGGTGGTTTTTAAGTTTTATTGTATATAAACAACTGAGTTAAACATCTCCATCACTGGAGGAAGCTGTGTTGGTCCACATGACCAATTCTGGTGAAGTTTAGATAAGAACTGACTAAACTATCGATATCACAGATATCGTATGCTTGGTTTACTTTAGACACGTGACGGAATCGGAAGACACCTGCATCCGGTGACGTCACAAACTTTCACACGAAGAGTTAATGTGTTGACACTAAGAAAGAATGACAACTTAGCATCTTACATCCTGTACACAATTTGAGTTGACCATAGCAAATCTCACGGCCAGCTCTTCCAACCAACATGACATATTACGTCATTTGTTTTAAACATGTAATATTACTATTCTAAATATTACATAAGCTCGGCCAGCTATCTCAAATTTTTTTTTTTTTTTTACAAAAATTTAACAACAAGCCGAAACATGGTTATTAGGTGTGACTGAACATACGTATCATTCATTGTCCAAAACTAGCTATATCCAACTGAGGACGAATGTCCAAATAGGCACATCAAAACTAATAACAATAATGCATACAAAAAAGATATTACCAAAGCAAAAAGAAAAATGCATGATAAAACCAAGATCATATATATGGTACATTGCTAGCAAATGATTACATGGTACCCAAAAACAAAACAAATTCTGACTTACAAATGATTCGGTAACTTGATAAAGAATAATTGTTACCTTTGTCAGAAACAAGATCCTCAATTTTTAGTGCACAAATACAAATTCCTGGTACGTACACGTACCACGGTTTCGTACATATATATATATATATATATTTGTATATAGGGCTGATACATTTTATTAGATGCCCATAGATTCTGTTATATATCTTATATATTTTTTTTTTTTTTTTTTTTTTTTTCTCTTTTCTTTTTTAACATTCCGGCTTATATATTTTTATTAGATGCCGAGAGAAAAAAATGATTTATATCCTTTTTTATTTTATTTATTTTTTTAAATGTTATTTTAAATGTATTTTTAACAATGCAAATGTAGAGAATTTCTTTAATTACATATTACTAGCGTACTAGTCAGCTTTTCATACAAACATCATCCTGACAAATTACTCCCTTAGCGAATGAGGTGGCCACTCATACAGCTTTGAACTGGATTAAATAGGGGGTATTGTCAGGGCTATGCAACTCATTCCTTTGTAGCTGCTTGCTGTGCCGTAACCTACGCCAAACAAGGATGTTCACGGCGATAAAAATCAACGCCGTTACCAATAAACCTGCTAGTAATATAGGTTGAAGAATCTCTGTGTAAGTCGGCAACAGGTGGTCCTTTTCGGTAAGTTTCATTAAGTGTTTCGCCACACTTCCTTTATAGGGGAGAGGAAGTGCGGGCGTTGTAGAGGTCCACGTGAAGTTCGCGAAGTAAGCACGTTCTCTGATGATTGTCCGTAGGCCAGTCACCATGGAATTCGGGGAAGTCCCGATACAGCCATCTGCTGCGACGAAGATGTGGTTGAATGATGTGGATCCGTCAGGGCATGATACATTGAAGCCGTCCTTGTCGTATCGTATCCACGAGCCATTATTTAGTCTGCAATTGAATTCTTTATTGTCAAAGGGATAAAGCTTATCCAGACAATTTTCACTTGTATGGGAGAGAGCACCGTCTAGCACTATACCTAACTCGCATGAATCCATCAAGTTTTTACGGAATTCAAATGAGTCAGCTGTACATATTTTTCTATCCATTGCGTCTGAACAGTGAGTTAATTGATTTAAGTCTTTAATGACCGTATATGTTTCCTTGTCTGGGGAAATCAATACGTGTCCTGTCAAACTGGATATTACTGGATTTGAGTGATTCGTCATGAAAGTCGGAAATGGTGATATCCTGTAAGATTGCCAGGCATCAGAAGAATCAAAGGGAATTGTAATCCTAACCTTGTTATTATCTACGTTTACTGTAATTAGGCTGTAATAAAATTCTAACCTATGTTCGTCTAACAAAGGAACATAGCCTAGTTTATCCCTAGTGTTCTCCAGAACCAATTTTAAGTAACGTATAGGCAACAAATGGGGCGACAATACACCTTTAGTTGCTAACGTGATAGCTTCTACATAATCCTTGGATTTCTCAATGAAATGTGCAATTCTGTTATGTATGTGATCTATCTTTGAATCATAATACGTTAATGTTGCTAACAAATCCTGTACTTCCATAATTTGAACGATATTATCTGAATGTTCATTTAACAAATCCATAATTTTATTGATTGAAGCTAACTGATCCCTTAGTTCTGACATAATCAATTCATCTTTATGAGTCAAGAACTCAATTTTCTTATTTTGATTACTAATTTTAAGACGATTGGAAAGTCCTAAACCTAAACTTGCAACAGACCCAAAGATGCTTAATGCAGCATAAATGAACGGATTCCGTCTTTCTTTTTGTTCGTGTCCTACAGTCCACATCAAAAGGTCATAAGCCAAAGATCCTGTCTCTCCAGTCTTATTTTTTAAGTCATCAGATAGCATCTCTGCAACTTTTAATGTTGATCCAAGCAAACTCTTAGTAGTCAAATGAAAATGTCTCCTATGCAACTCATCCAATGATGCAGAAAACCTTGAAATGGCGGTTCTTAAGCTAGTGACATCATTCTCTTGAAGAAAAATTGCTTGCATATGCACTTCGACAATTACGTTGGTTGATGTAATAAAAATGTCTTCTTGTCTTTCAACTATATTGCCATATTTAAAATATATATTCTTAGTCTTAGAACTCATCCCATACGAAAAAAATGTCTGAGCGAACAATATCACTCCCAACAACAAAAAATTCATCTTGGAAACCTGTAACGAGAAAAAATATATGTAATTACTCCTGTATTAAAAAGAAAACTTTTTAGTTACAAAATTAAAATTTTTCCTCACTTCTTTTTAATTTCTTATGTGAGACAATGGTACTATTCTCTCATCCGTGGGTTGGGCTACGTTTTGAATTCTAAACCTATTGGCCGTTAATGTTTCCAAAATGTTAAATGGGCCTTCAAACTTAGGTGTTAGTTTATAGTTGAGCCCTTTTCTGACATTGATTTGAATATAGATGTTATCACCCACGGTATATGTTTTAGTTGGTTTCGCTATTTTATCATGATTCCTTTTCATTATGATTTGTGATTCTTCTAAATTCTTTCGAAGGATATCATATCGACTTATACTTGCATTTATACATTCTTTTAAAGGATTTGATAGATTAGTTGTAGGCGTTAATACATGGAAAGGTGTTCTAACTGGGGTACCATACAATGCTTCATGCGGTGACATTTTAATTGATATATGATATGAATGATTCAGAGTACTCAGTGCCGCCGGTATTGCAATATCCCAGTTGGGGTCTGATCCCCCTAGTGTTACCCTTAATATATTTAATATCTTCCTATTTGCTCTTTCCACTAGCCCATTAGACTCTGGGTGATATATCATGGTATTGATCTTCTTTATTTTGAGGAATTCACACAATGAGGTAAGAAAGTGATTATTAAATTCACCACCCGAGTCTGAGATTATCATGTGTGGAATTCCATGTTTACAAATGTAACACTCGTAAAACTTCCTAGCGCATTCAATCGCAGTTTTAGTTTTAAGCGCTATTAGTTCTGTATATCGAGTTAAAGCATCTATAATCACTAAGAGGTGCTTATTTCCTCTGTCTGACTCGTAAAATCCTGTTAACAAATCTAAATGTATTCTTTCAAAGGGTTGATTGGGAACAGGATAAGCTCCTAAGCTAACAGGTGTTTTCGTATGCCCTTTGTTTTCCTGACATGTGCGACAATTAGCTATGTGTCTTTTTATATCTGTAAGCATTGTATGCCAATAAAACAATGATTTGGCTTTCTGTGACATTAATGAGAACCCAGGGTGTCCATGTAATGGATTTGAATGCAACCAATTCAGGACAGTGGAAACAAGTGAGTTTGGTACTACTACCTGGTCGTTAGTTACATGTGGTGTATTGCGGGTTTTCCTTGTCACAGTCCTACACAGAATATTATCTTTGATTACATAATTCTGCTGCTTATACTTTATATATTCTTTTTCTTTATGATTGCCTTTCAAAGCATTTATAATTGTTTCTATTTTCTGATCTTTTCTTTGCTCAGTCTGTAACAATTCAGCACTCCAGCCTAAATCTTCTTGTTCAGATATTGTTTTTACAATAGGCATGGATGTTGATATATCTATTAATTCAGCTAAAGACTCCGTACAAGATGACACGGGGTTGCGTGATAATGCATCCGCAATGATATTTGCTTTCCCAGGTAAATACCCGATTCTTGCGCCAAAATCTTGAATGATTAAATGCCACCGAGTTCGTTTAGGGCTGTGATTGAAGCCTTTAAAGAACTCTGTTAGTGGTTTATGGTCAGTAAGAACCTTAACGGGATAACCGTAAATTATGAACTTAAAATGCACTAGCGAATTAACCATAGCTAGTCCTTCCTTGTCTATTACTGCATATTTACTTTCGGAAGTTCTCAATTTTCGAGAATAGAAAGCTATCGGGAAAAACTGTTTATCATATTGCTGAAGCAATACCCCTCCTACTCCTAAGTCTGAGGCGTCTGTTGCAATGAAGAATTCCTTACCGAAGTCAGGAAATTTTAAGATAGGAGAACTACACAGTTCATCTTTCAAAGTATTAAACGCCTGTTGATGTTGCTCAGACCATATGAAATCTACGCCCTTCTTCGTAAGATCAGTTAAAGGAGCGGCTATTATTGAATAGTTGCGTATAAAACGCCTGTAATATCCACTACAACCCAGAAATTGCTGTATTCCCTTGACATTAGTAGGTATGGGAAAATTACGTATAGCCGACACCTTATCATGGACTACTTTAAGACCTTGGCTTGACACCATGAAACCCAAATATATCAATTCTGTTTTGAAAAATTCACACTTACTAATCTTTACCCTTAAGTTATGTTGTCTTAATCTCTGTAGTACTAGTTCTAACTTACGTAGATGTTCCTCTAAGGTGTTGGAAAAGATTACAAGATCATCCATATAGGCATGCAATATATCCCCTAACAAGTCTCCAAACACTATGTTAATCATTCTTGTAAATGTTATAGGAGCACAACGTAAACCAAAAGGCATCCGTAAAAATTCATAATGTCCCCTGGCTGTGCTGAAGGCTGTGTATGGGATACTATCTTCTTCTAATGATATCTGGTGAAAGCCTTTAAGTAAGTCCAAACTGGTAAAATATTTATTCTGACCTAACAAAGACAAAATATCGTCAGTACATGGCACTGGGAATCGATCAGGGATCGTTTCCTCGTTTAGACGACGAAAGTCGACGCAGATACGCCATGTTCGATCTTTTTTCGGTACAACTATTAAAGGAAAATTATAAGGGCTATTTGATTTTCTAATGACTCCTTCCTCTAACATTTTACCTACTTCATCATTTATTTCATTCTGGAATTTCATAGGGAGTCTGTACGAGGGTACATATATAATTTTCTGTTTGTCTTTTAACCTTATTTGATGCTCGATCACATCTGTTTTCCCTAAGGATCCATCCGTAGTGGAAAAGACATCTGTATATTTATTTAAAAGTTCAAAAATTTTCTGCTGAATTTCTTCGTCTTGAATGTCCTTACTGATTTTATTTTTAATAGATCGTAAAAGGGATTCATCCGCAACTGATTGAGAGTGATTGATTTCAGCAACGGTAAGAATACGATGTTTATAAACTTCTACATCCAAGATATGTTGATTTTTGTGAATTACTAAAGTGTTATTTAAATGATTACAGACTTCGATATTACATTGCTGATGTGAGCCTACTGTATAAATAGCTTGTGTGACAGACAATCCGTTGGTTTTCAAAGTATCGGAAAGGATTAATATTTCAGATCCCGGTAGTGTTTTCTTTATTTGCACTATTAAATTCGAAGGTATGTTTGGTTCGATATATTGCGTGCAAGATGATATTACGGGTGAACGAGAATTCTGCTGGGTCGCGTACATTATTTCTTTATTAGTGAGACAAGTTATTGGTTCTTCAACGTACGTTACGGTTACATTTGTCGTTTCCTTTTTATCCAAAACTGACTTTAAAGTATTAGAAGACTTATAGAATTTCCCTTTGATATACACGCCGTGCTTTGCAGGAGCTAAGATAATGTTTTGATTTCCCATAGATGGGTATCCTATAATTACAGCTGGATACATATTAATGTTTTTCACAACAACAAATGTATCGGCAAACGTGCGATTACCGACTCTGAACTGAATATGAGTTATGCCTATGACGTTTAATTCATTATTTCCTATACCTGAAAGTCTGATTCCTGATTTTTCAATCGGAAAGTTCGAAAACAACAAATGATGTGTCTTCAAATCCATAATATTACGTGGACTACCAGAGTCAAAAAATAACGTAAAGGATTTGTGTTCTAAATTTACAGCATATAAGGTTGGCCGTAACTCATTTTGGCTTATTATTGTATGAATTCGTTGCAAATCTACGGGAGCATGCACTGTTTTACTTAATTCGGCCGTGTGTTTCATAGGAAAATCTATTGTCTCACAATTATCTGATAAAACATTAAATTGATTATTCAATACTATTGATGTTGACATAAATGACCTTGACCCAACATCACTCTCTTCCCCTCTAGAGTTAACTATGTGGTATTTGCTTTGCTCTGCACATTCTGAAAATTAGGCTGACTTTGCGAGGTCTGGTTTGACGGCCCAGGCTCAGCGATATTTGAAGAAGTGTTTGTTTGTTTCGGACTCTGAACTGCATTGACATTTTGTTGTTTCTTCTTATTGTTAAAATGAGGATTTTTCTTTTTATTTCCATATGGAACTGACTGTGGAATTGACTGTGTATTTCTAGGATATTGTTGTGTCTTACGCGCGTAACATTGACTATAAGAATGTGATCCTGTGTTGTGAACTGAACAAAATTTCGTTCTACAGTCTGCGCGTATGTGACCTTGACGTTTGCAGTTGTAACACGTCACTCCCGCTACTGGATTATTAATTACGTTCACTGTTTGTGGTTTTGTTTCATTCTTAGCAAAAACTTGAGTTAACACGGGATCGAGATCTGGACACTTGGACATGTGTTTCTTTATCTGTTTATAGACATCCAATTCCGTACTTGCAGGCATTAACTTCTTATCAAAGCACCGCACTAAAGCTTCAGGCAACATAAGTGTCATGCAAGTTAAATACATTAATCGTAAAAAATCTTTCACGGAGATATTATCGTTAGTAACCCAAGTGGAATTACCTAAAATGTCCTGATATTCGTTAAGCCTATCAGCTATGAGAGCTGCTCTCTCAACAACATTAAGCCGATTCATAGTGGCTTGATTAAGTGTATTTCGTAACGTTAACACTACATCCAAAGCTTCTTCACCCCCATAGATCGCGCGTAACCTAACTTTGAAATCATCCCAAGTAACTGCTTCCTGAAATGAAACACCTCTTAAATACGCACTCGCATCCCCCTTAGAAAAATCTATAAAACTTTTAGCTTCTTGTAATTGTACAAAAGGATCTACGATTTGTTTGGCATTTAAATGGGCATCAACGGATGAAATCCATGACTCCACATTTTGTGGCAAGAACCCGTTGACACGGCCTTGAAAAGGAAGGATTGCTGACCTGGCATTTACAAGCGTCACAATTGGAGGAGGATTAGCCTGGCCTACACCACTAGGTCCAGGGGTAGGGCTGACAGGAGGAGCCATGACTGCTGTATTCTTTTTTTTTCTATCTCTTTGACCCCTTTCAATCCTATCAAAATATCTATATGAGTACAGACGCCCACTGCGTAAACGCATATGTATAATAAAATTCCCCCAACAATGTTACTAATCCCAATACATTTCCCCCCAAGAGTTTATGAAAGAAAAAGGAATTAGCACAAAGAAAGAAAAATTCTAAATGAGAATTCGGAGTTTCTTATAACAAAGTTTAGGAATTCACTCACCCCAGTAATAATTGACTAACGACTTGTGATAACTACACTTCACTGCACAAACTGAAATGAATACAAAATCTCTGTACTTAGCTTATATATGAAGTCGAGTCGTCTCTCTCTCTCTCTCTCTCTTGATGTTTTGTTAGCGATGTCTCGTTCTAGTTTCTTGTAGAATGTAGGTCTTCCTGGATATGTTTTGCAATAGTTGAATGCCAGTCCTTGGGTTTCCTAGGATGTTGATTGAAGATTCTATTTGTATACTAACATATGTTGGTGTTAGCATTTTCGTTGGACTTAGTCAAAATTGTAGATTCTTGTAGATAGTTTTGAGTTCTTGAAGATCTTTATCAGGTATTACAGCTTTTATGTTGAAGTCTTGAAGATATATCTCTGGTTTTACAGCTATTTATTTTGAAGTCTTGAAGATATTTCTCTAATTCTTAGAGTTTAATCGCTGTCTTTGAGTTTAACCGCTGCCACCATTTATTGGTGTGCTACTGTCTTAAGCACACATTTGAGTATGAGTTGTTTTCAGATGTATTTAAATGGTTTATTGAACACATCTTGGTGGTTTTTAAGTTTTATTGTATATAAACAACTGAGTTAAACATCTCCATCACTGGAGGAAGCTGTGTTGGTCCACATGACCAATTCTGGTGAAGTTTAGATAAGAACTGACTAAACTATCGATATCACAGATATCGTATGCTTGGTTTACTTTAGACACGTGACGGAATCGGAAGACACCTGCATCCGGTGACGTCACAAACTTTCACACGAAGAGTTAATGTGTTGACACTAAGAAAGAATGACAACTTAGCATCTTACATCCTGTACACAATTTGAGTTGACCATAGCAAATCTCACGGCCAGCTCTTCCAACCAACATGACATATTACGTCATTTGTTTTAAACATGTAATATTACTATTCTAAATATTACATATGTACCTTGTTAACGCCTCCCTCCCACATTCAAAACCTAATGAGAGAGAGAGAGAGAGAGAGAGAGAGAGAGAGAGAGAGAGAGAGAGAGAGAGAGAGAGAGAGAGAGGATGATTTCACAGGTCTGTGGTTCAAGAAGTCTAATACATCAGGCAGATTTCCTCTCTTTGTGAAACAAAGCGATGCCATGCTAAGTAGAGCCGGCTTGGTTTCATAACCGTAGGGGTGGGTCGCCCTGACGTGAAGGTTTCCAAAATTAATTCGACAAAGCTTGCTTACCCACTGCATGCACTCGGCTGATTGCATCTGGATAAACCTTTTACCCTTTGCAATTCTCTCCCTCTATTGTTTGGATACATGGATTCTCGTTCGTCATGATTCTCTTAGAATGTTATTTTGGGACGATTACAACAGAGTTTCTTGAATTTAATCGTAAAACTGCAATTTTACTTTTACATAATAATAATAATAATAATAATAATAATAATAATAATAATAATAATAATAATAATAATAATAATAATAATAATAATTACTTCTTTACTATTAGCCGTGCCCCGACCCTTGGGAGGTTACGGGAAATTTCTTTTTCATACTTCTCAATGTTACGCACAGAAAATTGTACTGCATATATCCAGATACAATACACACAATAGTCTGTAAAATATGTGATGTCAATATTTTTTTGGGTGGTGGAGGTTTCTTATGCTAGATCTTGGGGATCCATTCTAACGGTTGGAACATTTTGATCGCAATAATCACAACTGAAAAGCAAATGATTCATGGTTTCGCCCATGCCATTTCATCATCTACTCTTCCATAAAATACAGTGGTGAAAGTGAGGTTACAAGTAATGTGGAAGGGATATATGATTGCTTTCTATATATTTTTCTTTTATTTGTTATTTTTGTGAACGTAAACTTTCCATATCTTTTAGAAATTCATGTTATTTATGTAATAATTATTTAATATTATTTTTTACTTTCCGTTTTAATATCAATTAGTTTTAGAAAAAGCATTAATGAATTGTCTTTTGCTAACAATTCTTTTTTTATTCTGTTGATTTTCATTGAAAATATCTAGTAAAGAATATATGCTTTTGTCTCCTCTTTTGAATACACAAAGAACAGATTAAAAGCCAAAAATATGACGAAATTTCAGGGAAACTACACAATTCTTATTCTTAATCAGTTGAAATCACAACTCAGTTGAGAAGCTTTATTCTCTTCCATGAATCAACGCGGGTCATTTGATTAGATCACCTGTCCTTAATAGAGAACGGTGGTTAGCAAAGTAGCATTGGTGCAAGGGAGGGTTTTATGTCTGCGCTCTCTCCCTCTCTCTATCTCTCTCTCTCTCTCTCTCTCTCTCTCTCTCTCTCTCTCTCTCTCTCTCTCCCCGTGTGCATATCTTTTATGGTCCTTAAAGTGGAAACTGTGCTCTATGTTAAAAATCCCTTAAACCCCGTAGAAATTTAATTAGAAACCGAATGTGAAGTGACAGGTGCAAATATCAACACCACAGGATAAAAAATGTCCATACTAGTAATATACAGGCCACCACATCAAATACAAGAACAGGACGAAGAGCTGTATATACAACCTGGAAAAGAAGTT
>NC_090737.1:141235074-141240074 GCF_036898095.1 Palaemon carinicauda
CTCTAAATGCCTTAACTAAATCGCTTAACAAAAGAACAAAGGGAGTCTTAGCGGATGGAGAAAAAAAAAGTCTTTTTAAGATATCCTAAATCCCTGTAACTCCTTGTAACTCAATCTCTCAGTGCTATTGCGCTTGGTCTTACCAGTTTATTTTTTATTTTAGTGTCTATATATTATAGTATTTTTGCTCTAAGATGTTGCATTGCATTTTATGTGTGGGGTAATGTATGAAGACACTGTATTTGTTTTTAATTATGTTCAGTATTTTCTTTTATTATCCTTGCATGTATAATGCTGTTTTAATATTTTTTTTTGTCAATATCGCTCTATTATTGTGTATATCGACATATGCTAGTTATGACTTTTCTAAATAAGAGTTCTTTTGTTTCAATTCCAATAACAATAATACTACCTATAACAGTACTATTGACAATAACAACGATAATCATAGTAATCACATAAAAACGCTATATGTATCATAATAAATATTTTACGGTGTGTAACAAATAGTGAAATACAACATGTATGTATTTGTGTCTTGGCGATAGCAGCACTAATCCCAGGACAAAAGGATACACATTGCCCATAGCCATCTCGTAAAGTTCTCTTGTCGTCCTCTCTCAGCCAGTAATTCCACACTAGACTATCTCTGCTTGACGTGATAGGCCCTCCTCTCTCTCTCTCTCTCTCTCTCCTCTCTCTCTCTCTCTCTCTCTCTCTCTCTCTCTCTCTCTCTCAGGGAGCACCATGTAGCTTAATTTGCCGTGAGTTAAGGCCAAAGGGATCGAAGAATCCTATTCCGGAAAATGACTCTCCAACCTCGAGTGTCGAGTCCTGTGGCACTTTGGCTACATGGTCGAGTAAATTTGCCATCACGCTCTTCCTCCTGATTGCGTCGGTTAGTTTGCTGTGAATCTGTCGCCTTGTTACCCCAACCAGTTTTAAGTGGTTTTTATCCACATCTTTTATTTCTTTTTCTCTTGTCTGAATGCTTCATAGCAAGCAGGAATTTTTTCCCAACAGTTTAAGACGTTCAAGTATATAAGAGACGAAGCCAGAGGAAAACAAAATTTAAAGTGTTTACGAATTATCCGTGTTACGAGATTATTTTTTAAAAGACGACGACGATGGGATAAACAACCAATGCTCTCATTTAAACCAAGTCACAAGGAAACAAAAGAAAGAAGAATAAAAATATGGCCAAATGTAGGTTATTAGAAACAGCTCTGACAACACGCTGAGAAACTGCTGTACAACTATCCGAACTTATTTTCCCAAATGTCTAGGCCGTATTCCTAGGAATCCTAATGCCTTAATCTAGCCCAGACTCGGTGGAAGCAATATGAATAGGGGAAACAAACAATCGATTGGACTGGATTGAATCTGCTTCAAAGATGAAATCTTACAGGAATCGACAAAGGAAGGCTGTAGCTGGACAAGTATGCTTAAATCAGTCTATCGGGATTTTTTCAACTCTTCCATAAACCACCGCCCGCTTTTACCATTGTTACTATTATTACTGCTCCCAATGTTACTTTTACTTCCACTGCTTCCAAGATTGTCGGTCGAGTATTTTCCAGAGGATCTGGTGAAATCCTGAGATTAATTGAAAATTATCAGCCTCGCCTTTTGTATACCGGGAGATTTGGCAGTTCTAATTAATGTACTCTCTCTCTCTCTCTCTCTCTCTCTCTCTCTCTCTCTCTCTCTCTCTCTCTCTCTCTCTCTCTCTCTCTCATAAATATCCCCGTATTACTCTCTTCTTAAACACATTTATTTATCTCTCAGTTAAATGGGTGGAAGTGTAATTTTAACCCTTTTTCCATGGTGTGAACTTTACTCTCTCCTTGAAATTTATTCGTTTATCTCTCATTTAACTGGCTAGAAGCGTAATTTTACCTTTTTCTTCATGGTGTAGAATTCTCTCTCTCTCTCTCTCTCTCTCTCCTCTCTCTCTCTCTCTCTCTCTCTCTCCTCTCTCTCTCTCTCCTCTCTTCTATTGTAGAAATTAATTCAATTCCTTTTTATGGTTAAATGTCATCACATCTTCTGTCACTAGTACTTTCGTTGATCTTTCACTTCCTAACATGTTAAGTATGCGGTTCGTGCAGCTGTGTGAATGTTTTTTATTCAATTTTTGTTTGTGCTCCGTCATCAGTTAGAGTCAGGTAATCGAAGGTTTCCACAAATTTCCCGAAATGGAAATGTCACTCTCCATGCTCTTGGCGACAGCAGCCTTTTCGATGATTATGTATGATGTCTACTCCTCACACCACCCCTTCACAAAGACTGAGGAAAAAAAAAAACGCAGTAGGTAGCAATACAAACAGACATTTCCTACACTTGGAGCCCACGGACACGTTAACTGTACTAACAGTAGTCAGTAACAAATTCACACACGCTCAAATAGACACCCACTTGGTGCAGTATCCTTATCCTGTATAATCCAAAATTCTCAGCGAAACCCCCTCTCCTCTAACCCAGGGCTGGGTTAGACAGCGAAGTCTCTGCTAAGCAGTTAAGCCTTAAGGTGTTATGATCCAGCGGGCGTTCCACCTCTCTCTCTCTCTCTCGTTTTTCATATAGCGTCTACCTTCCTCTTTGAGGCTGCTGACATTGCCCCGCTCCATTTTCATCTCATGATCCGGAAGAGAGAGAGAGAGAGAGAGAGAGAGAGGAGAGAGAGAGGAGAGAGAGAGGAGAGAGAGAGAGAGAGAGAGAGAGAGAGAGAAAGCATAGTTACTCACCCTTCTTACTTCTCTGACCATATCACTATAATGCCCCGAGACAAACAAACGCATTGCGTTATTCGTTCTTGTGTGCGTGTGTAAGAGAGAGAGAGAGAGAGAGAGAGAGAGAGAGAGAGAGAGAGAGAGAGAGAGAGAGAGAGATCCCATCTCTCCTACTCTATCCCAAGTGAGCACATATTGCATCGTTCAATTGTGTGTTTGTAGGCTACTTGTAATTGCGTGCATACCGGTCTCTGCAAAGCCCTATCCCCTTCCCTTTCTCCTCTCCCCTCCCCTCCTCTGCTATCGATCGTTTTGATGATAAAGCGTCTTGGGAGCCCGCGACTGTGAAAACAAGAGACAGCTGGGAACAAAGTGGTCATTGATCAATGGTCAATAAAAAAGAGCAATATTCACCGGGGCGAATCCTCGGGCAATGCTAACAAATTGGTGGGTGATGCCGCGCTCACCTCTTCTTCTCTCATGAGATTTTTTTTTTTCAACTTCGTTTCTCTTTCGCATCAAACAAAGATGCGAATCTCATTTGTTTACTCCCTGGATACACATTTGGAAGCGTTTCAAAGAGACCGGTTAGAAAATGCGACAACTATCAGTCGCATGGAAAAGCAAGCTGGATTTACAAATGAAATGATCGCAACGAAAATGAAATCTGTTCAAAAGGGTTCAGTCTGATGTTGGTGCACAGGTACGTCTACTGGCCGCCGCCACTGCTGGGCCCGTGGTGGGGGGTGGGAGTTGCTGGGCAGTGGATATCTATCTGAAGCTCCCCACCAAATCGTCAAGGTCTTTTAGTGGTATGCAATGAAATCGTCCAGTCTCAGAGCAACAGAAGACAAATCGATTCGTCCCGGTCGATGTCAGCTTCAGTGTTTTATGCCCTGGGGACACTGCCAAAGATGAGGTGACTTATTCTCTTATGGAATTCAGAGGGGCAAGAAAATAAAACATCGTACTTTTGTTTACGGCAGAAGTCCGGTCACTTCTCTCCAAGACTGAATGGGGCGATATTTGAATGGCATTTTGCTGTAATCTCTCACCAGAAGACAATGGAATACGAACGAGCGTCATGCCAGATTCCCAGAGGCTAGATGACAACACACGTGTTGGGCTGTCATGATCGGGTAATTCATTGGACTGATGAATAGATATTTGTTTTTAAACCTGCTTTCGTACGTCCGCCAGTGCTGTATAGGTGGGAGGTGGGAAGCGACAGGTACCAAAGGAGATCACGGAGTCGGACCCGCAGTATCAGTCTCCTTTCCTCGTGTATGCCACATTGAAAGCGACTTGTCCTTGTGGCTTAATTAAGTGTCGTTTGGTGAATTATAATGTGACACTTGTCTTGTCTGTCATCAGAGGTGCGGAAGTGATTTATATTGTGGTGTTTGCGTGTGCAGTCCTTTTTTCGGGTTCGATTTTCGTTAGTGAAGGCTGAGGAAGAGGACTTACATATGAGTTGTCCGTCCACCTCCTCCTCCTTCAGCCGAGATTCATAGTGCTCATCATCATGTGGCCGCCGATGAACGGAGAGGCCCTTGGCAGTGGTGGGGGCGGTGCTGGCATGAGGGTGTGATGTGGGCACCGTTGTTTTGCCTGGAAAAGCAGTGGAAGTGGAATAAGTATCGAGGAAACTTTAAAAAAAGATGGCCTATGCCTAGGGAGCCTAAATGATATCTCACCCCAAGAAGATCCGGACCAAATCCAGGTGAGAGGTTGAAGAAAAGTTGGGAGATGGTGAATAAGTTTGGTATCGACAAGCGATGTTGGTGATGATACCAATTTTAGGGGTTTCAGAAGGCGATTAAGTTTTTGGGCCCTGGGGATAGTCAATAAAGTTAAGCTGTAGGTAATAGTGAATAAGGTTAGGTCCGTTGGTAATGGTTTCGATGTTGCTGTTGATGATGAGATGATGGGGTTTGAATTGGTAGAAAATGTCTTAGAAAGGTGGGGGATTTTGAATAAAGTAAATTAGAAAGCTGATGGTTGGGACAATGAAAGGACGCAGCTCTCTCTCTCTCTCTCTCTCTCTCTCTCTCTCTCTCTCTCTCTCTCTCTCTCTCTCTCGGTCATGTGTGTGCTGCACTGGTGTGTGGCTCTTAATTTACATACGGAACATTCACTGCCTTGCCTTTTCAGAGCATTTGAATATAGCCGTCTCCCTCCCCCCTCAGTCATCCGCCGAACGTCTAAGCTTATTTGACCAGTCAGGTGTTGCGTACTTTATATGGTATCTGTTTTGCATATTTTTAT
>NC_090737.1:141250074-141252574 GCF_036898095.1 Palaemon carinicauda
GTAGAAAAGTAAATGGAACCTTAATATATTTAAACAGAATTAAAGACAGACTAGATATTGGCATGAGGGCGATGGTAGTTCAGTCTCTTGCACTGAGCATAATAAATTATTGTTTAAAGATTTGGGGAAGTACTACTAAACAACAATTACAACGGGTTCAAAAAGTACAAAACTTTGCGGCAAAAGTAGTTGATGGTAGGGCCAAAAAATATGATCATGCATCGCCAATTTAATTTTAGATAAATTAGAATGGTTAAATGTTGAAAGAAGGATTAAATTCGAAATTTGTGTGGGAGTTTTTAAAGTTGTGCGAAGTTTAATACCAACTTGGCTTTTTACGTTTATAACAGTAGGAGGTGGGAGGGACAGACGAACAAGACAGAATAACGACCTTTATATACCGAGAACCAACACAGACTTGGGAAGTGGATGCTTTACGGTACGAGGACCAACGATGTGGAATACCATACCTGAGTCATTGAAAACAACATCGAATATAGACACTTTTAAAGCAAATCTCAGGAAATATATGTTTTCTACAAGATTTTAGTTACATATTTGTGGATTGGTTTTAATGTACTTGTGAATATCAGTTTTTAATGTTTTATGGGGTCTACTGTAATTTTGCACACAGTATAGAATTTTAATGAGTTTTACCATTTTAAGTTATTTTTTTTTTCTACTTTAAAGTCATACTAATGCAAGTAGTGGACCAAATGTATTTTAGTTGTTAGTCAAAAGATTTATATGGAAGCATCTCTCATGTAAATGTTAAATTTTAATGTAATCACAATATCAGTAATCACTATTTTATATGTTGCTTTATAAATAATGTATAATACCCAATGTATTTATTTGGAAATAAAGTGTTATTATTATTATTATTGTTACTCTCTCTCTCTCTCTCTCTCTCTCTCTCTCTCTCTCTCTCTCTCTCTCTCTCTCTCTGGCTCTGGGAGGCATACCAGCTTATTTTTACACTTAAGATTTTCTCGCTATATGTCTAGTTTGGCATAATGAATGTGATTCTTTGATTAAAGAATGTTTTTGAGTCAGGTTGGGATACCAGATCACCGGGATTCAACGTGTTGCATAAATTATTTTATTGATCGTAATACGATTCGAAGATAATTTTTGTTTAGCTATACATTATTCCTATTATTATTAGCAGTTATCAATTTATATTAAGGTTCAAATGCAAATGCTGTCTAACAACAAAAGTCCGTAACAAGAGGGGCAGGACACACTGCTCTAGATACTATAAACTTAGAATAGAGAAACAGGTTCATACACCTAAAACAAGTGATTGTCATTTTAGTCGATTCTGACTCTTGTAGTAATTAATGCTCAATGATGACACTTGCTACAAAATCGGACCTGGTGACGTCAAAAAAAAAAAAAAAAAAAAAAAAAAAAACCGTGAGTTGACGGACTTTTTCGTGATGAAAAAAATCCCGTATTTTTTGCTTAGTTTCTATTCTTAAATGAGGCTCTTGCCAACAGTCGTGACGTGGACAACCAAAATTTTTCCTCCCATCTGTGTGTTTGATTATGCCACTCTACGATTTCTCATTAGTTAGCCAGACCTTTCTTGCGTACTTTTCACGTTGAAGGATTTTCTCTTGGTGTATGTTTACCGTTTGGTTATGCTGTTTTTATTCTCTTAAACCGACGCTACAATTTGATACTTGCTATTTTCTAGATCAGGAATTGGGCTAGGAAAATACTAAGTTTAGTTTCGATTTAGTTTTGTCTTACCTATCTAGGAACTCATAGTAAATGTTCGTGTTGTGTAACGTTGCTAATTACTGACACGTTGCATAGTGACTAACAGTCGTGGATGTTTAAGATACATATTCTTCATTAACTATTTTTGGGGACCTCAATTAGTGGAAAGTTAACTGACCAAAATTTTGAAACCTTAATTGGTATTGCAAATAAATTTGTAATAGTTTGGAGTGCATATTAAAGTATATGTGACTGCCAAATGTCAAAAATTTTGATCGTCTTGGACTACCTAAACAGTTTATCAAACCTTACGGCATCTGTGCATGTCACATCATCTTTCTTATGTGAGAATATTATTATTATTATTATTATTATTATTATTATTATTATTATTATTATTATTATTATTATTATTATTATTATTATTATTATACCCTAGCCAAGGGTGAACATAAATGCAGCATCCCCATTTGTCTTATGTGAAAACTCAGTTCGTGGTCTTTATGTAAGAGGGAAATAGATGAAGATCGAAGGTGTATCTGTTTTCCAGGTTCCTTTACATGTGCAACTGAAGCATCTCGTTCGCCGAGCACGATGTTGCACCTCTTCAAGTATATCGCAAAGTATGGCAGCGGATAAATTGTTATTATTGTCTGCGTTGTAATCTCAAAGATAATGGGAATCTACCATTTAGTAATATTGACATTGAAGATAATATGTTTCCCATGATAAATCTTGCCCTATTGATGAGGCAGATAATAAAATGGATAGA